>NW_010102835.1:158111-159863 GCF_000699245.1 Pterocles gutturalis
GTTTATTAGGTAGTAAATTTCAAGATATTTTAGGGTTGTAATACAAGCCTATGTATTACACCACTTAAACTCCTAGACACTCTGCTCTTTGACGCTTTAGCCAAGATTAAAGAGCTTTATAATGGCAAAACAACAATATGAAAAGATTCAGCTGCATAGCAACCATCAATATTATTTGCAGATAAGAGACTGCTAAGTTCAGAAACCATGGCAACAAATGACATCACACTGTATCCACCTTATTGATTAGCTTTCACCTCAACACTTTTCCAGAAATTAAAGACATTACCTAGCAACTGCATCATCTACAGTGTTGTTCCAAGTTAAAATGCTCTTACCCTTCACTTGTAAGCAAATTTTTCCTGTTTGTTGCCAACTGGCCAGATTGTGCACTAGCCTTTAGTCACAAGGCTCTCTATTTAATCTGTTGTAAGGACACTAACTTACGGCTCCTAAATCTTTGCCCCAAATGTAACTGCATCTGTGAAATAATGCTTCTTCCTAGCACCCAAAATGTTGGCTCTGAGGAAAAGTATGTAGTGTGTAATGAGGGAATTAAAGGCATGATTGTAACAACTTCATAAACGCACACTTTAGAAAACAACACAATCCTTCCTTTTCCCACTCTCTGATTTCAATTATTAGTAGTAAATTCTTCATTGCAGGTAACCCTGAGTTTACAGATTTCAGGAATAGCAACAATAAAACAGTGAGCCAGAGTTACCACAGGAGACCAGCTCGGTACACTGTGTATCACCCTACAACTGTACTTGTTTAAACTTCTTGAAAGTAACACCCTCTTTGCTCACCTGTCTCAGTGGGACCCCATGATCAGGCAAGGGCATTGTCTGGTAGGACTGAGTTAGGGAGAACAGGTAAAATTATGAGCATCATATATTTACACTCAGCCTCTTGTTTGGAGGATCTGAATAAAACCCAGCAATTAAAGACAGTCAGCAGTTTTCAAGCTAGTTGAAATGCATTCAACAATTAAAGCCTACCAGGGAGGTCATGCTATTCCTGCAACATCTGCCACAGAAAAGATGGACTTGTGATCAGTCTCCAAACCTTCCTGACAAATACAACAGATACAACAGTAGTCTGAAACAGTAAAATCAAAGCATTTTATTTTAATTAGTTAACTCAAGCAACTGCTAGGAAGGGCCTAAGACTGTAACAACTGCCTATACATTAATATCGTTGCTAGTCCTGAGAGCAAGAAATCAGGTTTACAGTGTGCATTAGGCCCAACATTTCTAGAAGGATCCCTCCTAAATAAGATATATGCTCCTGCCAAGACTTCTGCTTTGACTGGAACTGACCTTCATTTTGCCAATCAGTCACAAGCAACAGATTTACCTGTGTGCTTAAGCCGGAGCTGCAAAACAGCTGTCTGACCACGCGGCTGCCCACCCCTTCCCTACCACCTGCTTTCAGTCCTGACCCATATAGCCACCAGCTACTCTGTGTCTGCTCTCAGCGGGACAGCCCACTGAAAATGCTGACAGCCAGGAACAGTGTCTGGAGGAGCCTCAACCCTCGGTCAGTGTCGCCCACTGGACAGGAGAAGAGGAAACACCACTGATGAGCAAAAGAGACGTTTGAAACTGAATGGACACTAGGGACCAAGAAAGCATTTTTTCACATCAGTGCAGGGACTGCTATATTACCACAGAACATGAACTTCTGGGAGTGCCAGGAAAGGTTTATATAACTCACAATTCTTCCTATAATCCTTCTCTCAAAAGAGGA
>NW_010102835.1:159875-166316 GCF_000699245.1 Pterocles gutturalis
TTCCCCAGAAAGCATTAAAAGCGCTCCAGCAGATGGGGAATTCAAAACACATGACCAGTCATTAGTCCCTTGAAAATGTCAGTCACCATGATTTTGAGAAAAAATGATTACATAAAACGTCACTAATATGCTTGATATAAAATATTGTATCTCTTTCATTTTAAGGATATGGCTAATCTTTTTTCTTTAAAAATCACTGTTTAAAAAGTGAGAATTTTATCAACACTGATCTATGGAAAAATTTAAGATGAAAATAAGAATAACAAAATGTCAATTTTTTTATAGCATCGGAAACATTCTGAAGTCAAATGAAGCAAAAATAGAAAAGCTGAGGTCTATTATATAAATCAGAGAGTAAGAGGATCTTTTACAACTGATTAAAATGTTAAGACTGTAAAGCCTGATAAGTACTGTAGGGAATTCTATGCTAAATTGAAAACATCTATCCTCTTCTGTTTTGGAAACAAGTATACATATCACAAAAAGTACTTCGTCAATCTCCCCAGTCATCATGTAAGAACACAAAGACAATGCAAGTAGTGCTTTCTACACATCAATTCCTTTATTAAATATTTAAAAATTCATCAGAAATTAGATTGCTGGCTAAAAAAGGAATAATTTCAAGGAAAAAGCAATATCCATTGTAACAGTTTCTAGCAAAAAAAAAAATGTTTTTCAGGCAAAAGAACAACTAAGGAGAGCAATCTGGACCTAGCCAGTGGACTGAGTGATTTTATCTTTCTGGGTAGAGAAAGAGAAAGAATGTATCAAAG
Source organism: Pterocles gutturalis (assembly GCF_000699245.1). NCBI lineage: Eukaryota > Metazoa > Chordata > Aves > Pterocliformes > Pteroclidae > Pterocles > Pterocles gutturalis. Next base: position 160,649 of record NW_010102835.1, read on the forward strand.
CCATCTGCTGTACCAATTTGTGTGCCTTTTCTTCCCCAAAATACTTTTTCTAAGCAGGTCCACTAAATTGTAAGCTAAAACTGCCTATTCCCTACCAATGAATATATGGAGAACAGTGTTCCCAGAGACAGTAGTCACTACTACAGAAATCTGAAGGTAGATGCGACTCCCTACCCACTCCAGCTGTTTAGGAACAATTCTTTGCAACTTAGGAGCAAGGTTACTCCAGTGGAGAGGAAAGAAAGAACCCAGCCCTTCAGCTAAACCAGGCTTGTGGAATAAACCCTACAAAAGTCAATTTCAGTACTTTTCAGCCTTAACAAAAGCTCTCTGATAAAACAGCCAATGACAAAGTCAACAAAGTAGAAACACAGTGGAGATTTCATGTGAATTTAAAGGCGGGAGAGGTGGTTATGAGCTTTTCCTTTTTTCATGCTTTTGCATTTAAGGGTAGGAGTTGGAAAAGTTATCTAAGTGGTTGCCAAGGCAGCAGAATATGGGACATGGAGAGAAGACCATTACAATGACTAGTTGCACTTTGGTAAACATGCTCTGGAATATGTAAGTGTAAGAAATGTAATGTAACAGGTTCCAACAAAGAAAAGATCCTACGACTAAAGACACAGCTGAGGATGAAGGCAAAATTTGGATGGGGAATGAACAGGTCTGAGAGAAGGCCAGATATACCGAAAACTTTAAAACCTGGCAATCAAGATTTTGACTGCAGATTTGTAGATGAGGAAAACGGGAAACATTTGGCCGTAAAGTCAGAATAAAAAGGAAAACCAGTAACAGAGAAGAATCAGGCTTGAAGCAAAAGTTTGGAGTGCTCCAAATACCCTGAAAAAATGAAGAAAATATGTGAAATTGAAGGAAAGAAGAGCAAAGACACCTGCACAAGAGGATCAGACAAGGGAGGCAGGTAAGTACCAGAGCTCACAGAAGAAGTTGGTGATGGTGTGAAAACAGAAAGTGAGGTGATCCACCAAAAGAAAGAATAAAGGAGGAAGAAGAACCTGACTGACACTCAACAAAATAAGGCAGATTAATTTAAAAAATAAACGGGTATGCAAAAGGAGTGAGGATGAGTAGTTCTGAGGAAGATACTCTAGCAAGTGGAAACCCAAGCGTTCTCAGGAAAAATTTGCCAATTTGCGGAAAATAAATGACATTAAAGGAGAATTAAAGACAACAGCTAGCTCAAGGAGTGGTGTCAAGGAACAGAAGAGCTGTATTATCATCTGAAAGCAAAAGACCTTCTGTCCAAGTCAAAGTGACTTTGTCTATGGAAACAGCCAACACATTTTCCATAATAATAAATAATCAGACCCCATTTCCACAGAAAGACAACTCTGATTAACCAAGACATTCACCTCACTGAACTATGAGGCTATGTATCATTTTACAAACTGCTCAGTCTAGAGAAAGAAACACCATGGTTCAAAACTTTGCCGGGTGACTTTTACTGTCTAAGAACATTTTTTTTCTGTCACTGCTGTGGACACCTTTCCTCTCAGACAGTAGCACCAAACCACCCCTGAACCACCATGGCTTGGAAGGATCTAATGGTGGCTGTATCACATGGGAACCATGGTGACACAGTTAGAGAACATGTGCTGAGCTGGAAAAAAAGTGTTCCCACTTGGCTGTTCAATCAAACTAGATCTTTCTTTCGGTAAAAACAACCATTCCTATATGCTTACTTGTTGTAATTAGAGAGGGCATGAGGGATCATGGTTCATGGTTGCACCTTCTGAGTTTCACCTTGGATCTGAATTTAGGCAAATCATTAGCAATCCACCTTCTTGTCTACATGAACGAAGCAATCCACCTTCTTCTATACAAGAACGAAGCATGATTACAGCACTCGAGAGCAGAGCACCAGCAACCAGTGTATTAAAAGCAGTTAGCATGCAAACTGACGTTATTAAAAATAAACATCCCACAACCTATGCCTTGCAAGAAAGGGAAATTTGCAAAGAGCATCTACAGATGGAGAAAGACAACATGGGGGGGGGGACACCAAAAAATGCCCCTTACAGCTGAAGGATTCTATTTAGCAGCTGACAGAAGACCTTGTGCTGCTGTGAAAGTCAGGCACTCCTGGCTTTTGGCTCCTGCTGGACTCAAAGGAGCCACAAGAGCTGACAGCTCTTCACTTCCATGAGAGGTGATGGCTTGCAGGAGCTTGGTATTTATAAGTCCATCAGCTCTGCTGCTTGCAGTCATATTTCCATGCTTGGGGCAGAAGGCACTTGTGACTCCAGAGCTCTGAGCTTCAGGGCATCTTTCCACAGCAGCAGGATCCAGCCCTGCTGGAAGGTGGCTGCCCCTGGAGCCGAACTCAGCTGTTGAACTTGGACCCGTACATCCACTGGAGACGAACCAGGCAGCTTTGGAGCAAGTGTAAAGTGGCATTTGTTCTTCATGGGTTTCACTGAGAAGGATTAAACTGGTATGAGAGAGCAGTCAGGAGGCAAATCCCAGTGATGAGAAACATTGTTCCAGCCCTAGGGTGCCATCTCTGATTTTAATATAGCATAAATTAATGCTAAAGTCATGTTTGTTCATATGGATTTTTCCAGACTATCAAAAATTCACCCAGCCCTTTTCCAGGAAATGTCAGAGTTCTGTTTAGCAAGTAAGAAAAAAAAATTAAAAAATTACTGCTAACCAGACTGAACATGAGTTTGGCAAGCTCTGTTGTACCTGATGGAGTATTTCCAGACTTATCATAAACATCTTATTAGAGAAACAAAATAGGCCTGGTATTACCAGTTTAAATTTGTCAAAATTGCTTTAAACACAGTATGAATGTGGGATTTACTTTTATTGCTGTTTTAGAGAAAAGTACCCCAAATTACTCAGATAAATAAAAGCAGTAGTTTAATGCTATGCTTAAAAAGCAGTTAATTCTGCAGATCTATTTCTTAAGCTAATAAAGGTTTTGTTTTGTTTTGCTTTACTTGTTTTTAACAACAAGCAATAATGAACTAAACAGCATTTATTTCATTAAAAAAAAAAGAAAAAGTGGATTGGTTTCTCTTTGCTAATACAGTCGTAAGAAAATTGTATTTAGGCCTCCTCCCAGCAGTTCCGTGCAGCTGCAAAACTGGTGCATTATTAAATTCCTATGCAGGAAGATGTAAGGTCCCAGAAACTGCTTGGGTTTTAGACCTTCTCCCTGGGAACCTGAGTTACATCAGAGCACCTGACAGCAGGAAATAAGGGGGTGCCACTGAAGAATTAGTAATTTTGCTGCTATATTCATTTCCCCCTCCTGGAGTGGGGAGGCTAGTGAGGCTTGGTGCTGAGGGAGTGGGAAGAAAGAAGGAAAATAATCAGTAGAACTCATTATTTTTCTGTGAGAAAAAGTGGGAGGGATAAGTTATAGGGGGCGGTAATTGTAGATCAGACAAGGGCAGAAACTGATACTCAGTTGTGAGAGGAAAAAGAGCAGTGAGACATCAGCTGAAAACAGGCGGCAACTACATGTACTATAGCATCAGTAGCATGCAAAACACGCCAAAACTCTTGCAGTGCACACACACACACACTCACAGAAATGAAGCATTTATTTTAAAAAGTCAGTCATTCTTTGGTCCTTCCCAAGAGCAGCAGTCCTGCCTCCTCCCCAGCAGTGAGACTACACACATCTCAGCATCAATGCTGGGGACATGGGGTATCTCCACCTTGCACAGCAATAGTTTGGCTTTCACAAGTTCTGACAGGAAAAGGGGTCAGCAGGCAGAGCAGCAGTGGGTGATTGCTAGAGCATGCTGCATTGCAGCAGACCTGGACAGCCTGGGATTGTTGCCCTCAGGATCAGGAGCCTGAGCACAGGCAGATCACAATGACAGAATTTAATATCTTCCTTGAAGCCTTCATTATCAGCACTGCTACTTAAATGAATGACTCATTCATCTATCCTGTCTCAAAGATCACAACAGGAAACATTACACCCATCTCTATCTGCTTCTCTACTACTTTATTTATAGCTGCAATTAATGAAATAGAAATGTATATTCCCAAGAAGCTTCACTGCACAAGTGAAAACTATCTACAGACCAAATAGCTTATACAGTACATGAAATACAAATAAAAGAATAAAAGCAAATCCCCTTCACTTTTTAATATCTACCCAAAAGACAATCTGCACCCACCCTAAAAAAGCCACCATTGCTAAGCACAGGTTCAGTGTTCAGAAGACCAATACATCAGCATGCAAAACCAGACAAACCCCACCCCAAATGTCAAGAGATGTGCCAAGGGCAGCTTTTTTATACTGAAAATACAATTATTTTCATGGAGATTTTTCTCTCAAAATACCTTTATCTGAAAAACTGTAGTACAGATTGATACAGGTATCTTGTAGACATGAAACTCATGCAAGACCACACACATGCATGCAAGTATTTCTTAAAGGTAAAAAGTAATAAATGCTGAGCTTTCACAGCAAGCTGCAACAAAATCACATGATCCCATGACTTATCATGACACTGAAAATCAATATAATTCTAGGGAAAATAACCTCCCCACCACCCCAAAATGTCCGATTAAAGTAACTTCCAGATGGAGGAAAATTTGAATGGCAAATTTGAACTGCAGGTACAGTACAGTTTGCAACATGGACACAGGTCTGTAACAGCGTGAAAGGCACTCACAAGTCAAAAGGTGCAATTCTGTGTTTCATGTAGTTTTCAACAAGCACACACAAAAAAATGAACACAGTTGCTGTGTGAACACTGGTTGCTTCTGTATTAAGGGGCAAGAGATTACATGTCAGCTTGCTCCCCCCCTCTTCGGCTTCTGCTAGGAAAGAGATAAAACCTTTAAGGACTGATCTGTATAGTCTTTTCAAACAAAGCTGTCCAAAACTCAGTTATCAGCATGAACACAGACTCTTAGCAGAGTTTAACATCTCAAGCATGCTGCTGAGCTAATGCAGTTTCACGTCTAGAGCTAGTTTTTCCATGGCTAACATACTAGGGAACACAAACTCAGGACCTTCTGTAAAAGACCCTATGGACAAACTCTTAGCAATGCTGAAGAGTTTTGAGCTGATCCATGGCCTGTATTTATAATGAAATCATATTTGTCTGAAGAATCTTATTGAGTCCTAGACAGCTGTATATGCTATGCAAAGCCCTTGCATGCAAAGCCCTTGATTAGATGTGAACCATGGTAACTAGGGAGATGTGGTGGCACTTGGGCTGTGTGGAGGCTCATGTATTTGTCTTTTGCAGATAGATCGAGTGAAAATAAAGCTCAATTTTAAGAATGTCTGTGGCTCTAAATATCTCAGTAAAGGAGAGTCCTACTAGTTAGCACAAAGGCTGAAGTAAATCGTAAACTAGCCAACATGGGACATAATCTTGCAGAACCTAAACCCCAGAAGGAGCAGCGCTCCAAACTCCCCCCTTTATCTCTCTTCTTGCTGCCAATGCTCTCTTCCCAGGGAAGCCCAGGCCATCACAGGGATTCCCTGGTGCAAGGGAATGAGGTACTGAGTAGTTAAGTGATGAGTGACCCTCTAATTCTAACATATTGTTACACAAGAAAAAATGGGAGCACAACATAAATTAACAGTAACATCTGCACAGATATATAGAGCAGACATACACACACTAAGGAGTGTCTTAGTGTGATGGGTTTACCCTTGGCTGGG
>NW_010102836.1:0-448 GCF_000699245.1 Pterocles gutturalis
TGAAGAGCGTTTGCAAAGATCTGAGTTCATGCAGCATGGTGCATACATGCATTGTTCAAGCGGCCAGATCCGCAGCACCCATAAAACCGTACTTTGATATCTGACAACCTTGCATAACTGGATCATTTTCTGGCAAACAGTGCAATACTCAGCGCACTAAAATGTAGTATTTGGTACTGCTTTTTTATTGGGTTTCACCCAGTAAAGAATTCTAGACTTCAACAGTGAATCTTACGGGCCTGAGGCACTTCCATTAAAAAATGTTTTGACCATTGTAGATACAATTCAGCTCAACAAGATAAAAAGGTTCCAGTGATCCTTCCTGTATCTTATCTGATAGTGACTAGTAAAATTTATCATCTTGTGATCAAATACAGTCTGGAGTGACTACAGTAGAGATGTTATGAACAAAAATATGCAGGAAGGTCACAGGTAAGCTTTATAATAG
>NW_010102837.1:0-3077 GCF_000699245.1 Pterocles gutturalis
GTCAACCAACACCCCTAGGTCCTTTTCCACCAGGCGGATTTCCAGCCACTCTCCCCCGAGCCTGTAGCGTTGTGTGGGGTTGTCGTGACCCAAGTGCAGGACCCAGCATGGAGCCTTGCTGAACCTCATACAATTGGCCTCAGCCCATCGATCCAGCCTGTCCAGATCCCTCTGTAGAGCCTTCCTACCCTCAAGCAGATCAACACTCCCACCCAACTTGGTGTCATCTGCAAACTAAAGCTCAGATTCCACAAATGAGAGACCTTAGATGGGCTCTTAAAGATGCACGAAGCTAAAGATGGTGCCATGGCTCCCCAACCTCATAACCTTAGTTTAAACGGTGAAACACCACAAGAAACAGCAAAGCAATGGGAAAATGAGTAGATCTCACACGAGGTGGAGTTATCCACGTGGACTGTAGGGAGGTTCTGCACAGGCTGCATCGTCAATGATTTTGCAGAAGTTTCATTTCCAACGGATCTCCGGTGAATCCCCTTCATCCCCAAGAGCACATCAAGGTTGCATGTGGAACTGAAGACGATCAACTAGACTGCATGAAGTCTGTGCATATCTGATGAAGATATACACAGCAAATATAATAATCCTTTTGACTATGAAATAGCTTTAGACACCTGTAGCAAGAGCCTATCTTAATTTCTGCAATACTTGTGAATCTATAGCAAATTTAAACGTCTATATGAATTTCTTAAGACACGTCAGATTACAAGAGTCCTATTAGGACCAGTGTGGCAAAAAACTAGTATAGACTAGAGTAGATTTTTTTCTCCTGAAAGCTGTTGAAATTACTTGCTGTAAACATGAAGGCTTGAAAGAAAAAAAAATATTTTTACATTATTTCCATGTTAGTACTCACAGGCTTTGATCCCACCAACAATTAGGCATACGGACACGTGATCAGTTACAATTACATCCATACATTCAGTGACATTCTTACAGTACATGGACATATGGCAATATTAAAGAGATTAAAATCTGTCAATATTTTTAATACAGGAGGGAGAAAAAAAAACCTTGGAGGTTTTGATTGCCACATACAGCTAAGACTGAAAATTAAATAAGTCATTAGTCCTTTCGAAACCCAGCGCTATTTTATTCAGCCTCCATCTATCATATTCTTCTTTAAGGCCACTTTTAAGCTCAAAATCAACATAGTCAGGATTTTTTGAAGATGCTAGTTTAATGTGATACCTCTAGATAAAAGCTGAGATTATTTTACCTGTGTATCTCCCATGATAAATGGGAGCTTTCTTCCTTTTTTTTCCCCTGCATAAATTCAATACCCAAACAGAACGGTCACTGTATGTAGAATATCTCTTTTCTATCATTGCTAACAATGCAGAGGGCAAAAGAAAACTCGGAATATAAGCACACCATGCGCAGAGAAAAGACCTACAGACGATTGCTTCTACGGCAAAATACAGTTGCAGCAACTGCATAATACATAACACATCCTCCCCTTTAGAAAGGGGTGTAGAAGTAGAAAGCTCCTTCGGACGTCAGAAGAATTAGCTGCAGACACATATGGAAATTCCATTTAGGATAAGAATCAGTGACAGGAAACAGCCAGGAGGGACTATTTGTACTGAAATACAAGCCATTAACTTGAGCCAAGCTAACAGCAAATGACTGCACCGGCAACTGCTGGCTGCAGATAATTAGTTTAGAACCTATTTTACCATGAATATTTTATCATGCAGCACAAAACTCGTTATGGAGAAGAATTAGAGAGACAGGATGTCTGGAAGGACCAGAGAGGTGATCTGTCAGGTCCCTGTAAAGAGCCTTCTTGGAGAAAGCAAGTTTAGTGATTCAGTGAGACTGGATTGCATTAAAGTTACAACAATCCACTAAGAACATATCTGGTGGCAAGCTCAGGAGTGCAGGTAACTGTGTTTTAATGACTTAACTAGGTGCTGCCAGCATTTACAGAATCACCCCAGCCAGTACCTTCCTTGGAGACGTGGTGCTCGTTTTCATCATGAGCAGCTAAAACATTCAGTAAACTCTTCCTGGGAATTTTAACAATTTGCTCCTTTTCTGCAGTGGAGAAACTACATGTCCTGGCATATGAAAGCTGCACCGGTGCATTAAAACTTGTTCTCTATACGTACACCAAACTCCTGGGCAAGGGGAACATCAAAAAGATGGCTCAGATATATATTTGGTACACTGGTTGGAAAGAGAATGAAAAAAAAGAGTTAATTTCATGCGTTTTCTCTTTTTTTTTTTTTTTTCCCAGACTGAAAATTAAACACAGATCCCCAAGACCTTGAGTCCGTTTGGTCATAATGAATGTTTCAATTTGCAGAAAATATGGCACCTTCAGTCTGAAACTGAATCTGTTCTTCAAGCTGGAACTGAACATAAAAGTTGGGGCTTTTAAATAAAATAAGAGTCAACAAAGTAAATGCACACGTTTGAATTTTTCCATTCCACATAGAGTTACTTGGGAAGAAAGGCTCTCATGAAATAATTGCGTAGACACAGCAAGTCATCACCTATTACATTCAACTCCTTAAACTGCCTTGATCATTTAGAGCCTGAACACCATCCCATATAGATTAAAAACTGTCTTATACGAGCAACTATCTGCTCATATACGGTTAGTATCTGTGGCATGAGTTAAACGCCAGCCACAAGTGGTCCTGGAAAGCAGAAATCCAAACTTCAGATCTCCAGGACTTCTTCCCCCGGGTTATAAAATATTGCACACCTCTCTCTCATCTGGACACCAGAGCGAATCCTACGAAATATAACACCATGCCAAAACATCAGATTATTCACAGAATCACAGGATGGTTTGGGTTGGAAGGGACCTTAGAGATCATCCAGTTCCAACCCCTACCATGGGCAGGGACACCTCCCACTAGCCCAGGTTGCTCAAAGCCTCATTCACCCTGGTCTTGAATATTGCAAAATCTTGCATGATGTTACTTTAAAAAAAAAAAAAAAATTAAAAAGTGAAAAACCAGACATGGGATACTGTACTGGGTTTCGTGGCTGAGTTTTCGTAGCAGGGAAAGAGGTTACAGAGGTGGTTCCCCGGAAAAGATTTT
>NW_010102837.1:3088-6221 GCF_000699245.1 Pterocles gutturalis
TCCCTGGAGGGGTTCAAGGCCAGGCTGGAGGAGGCTTTGGGCAACCTGGGCTAGTGGGAGGTGTCCCTGCGTTACAGTCATCACAGCTGTCTCTGTGAGAACCTGAAAAAGTCCTGCTCTCTACTCTACAGAGCCTTGGAGCATCCCTCAATACAACCAAGATCATCCAACTGCAAAACCATTTTAAGAGAAGCTAATGAAATTCTTCCTGGCTATATGAGTGTGGGAAGGTAAATGTGGCAAGAGTAAAGCCACTTAAAATCCCTTCCATCAAGGCAGCACATATCCCGAAGGTATGGGTAAAACAGCAAGCAATTTTGGGCAGGATCAAATATCAAAGGAGTAGATGTGTAGTTAAAATGCAAGTGAACACCGTGGAAGGATTTTTGCAAAGCTGGATGGTACCTGTTACAGTTTTGACCCTGGCTAGCAGAAAACCACCACAACAGCCGCTCGTTCATCCTCCCCCGTCCCAGGGAATGCAGGAGAGAATTAAAGGGGTGAAGGGAAAAGAGATTCGTGGGCTGAAGTAAGAACAATTTAATAATTAAACTACAAAAATACTAAAAGTAATAATAATTATGATAATAGTAATAATATACAAGTGATACACAGTGACACTGCTCACCACCCCATGACCAAGGCTCAGCCTGTTCCCAGCTAACGATCCCGGAGCAGGGAGAGTCCCGAAACCACACTTATGGAACGGAGATAAGAGCCCGAGTGTCCACGAGACTGAAAGCCGACTGAGAACACAAGACAATCATAAGAGAGAGGCAACCCAGAGGGAGAGAGAACTTCTGGACAGCACCTCATCCATATCCTGGTCATGCTGTGCATGGGATGGAACGGACCATCGGACAGTTTGGGTCTCAGTCCTAACCCTGAGGTGGAATCCTGGGCTGGTCACTGGGGCTGTGCTCCCTCCCAGCTCCTCCTGCCCCTGCAGACACGGGCACAGCAGAGAAGCTGGAAAGTCCTTGACTGTCCTGGCAGCAGCTCTGCCCATCAGTGTGTGATCAGCTTCTCCTCAGCACAAACCCAAACACAGCCTCACACCAGCTGCTGGGAAGAGAGTGAACTCTGTCCCAGCCCAAACCAGGACAGTACCATTAACACCAGCTATTAACGGTAGAATTTAAAAAGTCCTAAAACCATGAAATAGCCATGCCATTCCTATAATATCCCAACAACCTATATGCGTGAGAAAAGACACCTATGGAAAGCAGCAGTATGTTGGTAACAGAATAAAAAGAGAGGAGACATCTACAGGTCTTCCCATCTCGGGCAGATCTATGAGCAAACCTAGAAGAAATCCATCCTACAGGCACTGCAGAACATTTTATTTAACTACAGATGGTGATTTGGTCAGGAGTGTTCAAAAGATGCCATGAACCAGCACTAGCTTCGTGGACTTGCTTATTGACATCTGGGCAGGCACATACCGGCATGGGAGCGTGTTAACACTACTCCCTCTTTACTCATCACTCTATCAATAAGAACTAACATATCAGGGAGACAGACCAGCCCAGTAGGACGTAATGAAGGTGTACACTTACTCCATCACCTTCCTATTGAGCTATGTATTCCTACAATCAACTGTGATGCAACTATGTGGCTTTACATCACCCAAAGCAGTAACACAACTGCTTGAAAAGAAGATTAAAAAAATATGTTAAATATACATATATACACACATACATGATTTTATGCATTTGATTTTAAATAAACTCTCTTTAGCAGAATATACTTATAGCAAATCACACACAGGAGGTATTTTCCTTGTGTTTTCATCATTCAAAACAGTAAATGTTATTTCTCACATCGTTATTTCTGAACTGTGAAGATACATTTAAACCACTTAGCAGTATTACTTTTAAACACATCCAACCTGCTTTAATTCCATCTTCTCACAAAAGATGAATTAAAAAAAAAAAAAATCATTTTTCTTCTTGGAGAGAAGAAAGCCTATGGAGCCCACCTCACCCCCACTAATGAGGTGTTGGAAGCACTTGTTTCTGGATTACTAACATGCTCATTAAATCCATGTTTATTTTTTTCCTTCGTCTGGTAATTACCGTAACAACAATACAGCACATAAAACTTCAGTCTTTACCACCGCAATCTCTTTTTCCCCTGCTGTACTGATTTCGCTTTATTCTCTTGGGCAAATTCAGTGACTGAAAATCAGCTTGGCTACAGGTGGTCCCAACCCCGAGTCGCCAGATGGAGAGCCGTATGCTTTGGCACGACACCAGCATGTGACAGAAAACCGCGATAAGATCGCCGAACAACCGGGGACACTGCGTTACTTCTTCCAGCTGACCCAGAGTATTTAACTTTTCATCTCCTGCCATAGAAGGCATTCAAAATACTACATGAGGCATCAGGTGTAGAGGAGATGATTTTTTTTTTCCTTTTTCACTAATGGGAAAGCTCTGGAGTGGGGCAGAGAGTGACAGAGCCAAATCGTGGAGGATTTTAATACACTGTTAGCGGTAAGCTCTTACACAGTCACAGGATGGTTTGGGTTGGAAGGGACCTTAAAGCCCACCCAGTGCCACCCCCTGCCATGGGCAGGGACACCTCCCACCAGCCCAGGTTGCCCAAAGCCTCATCCAGCCTGGCCTTGAACCCCTCCAGGGATGGGGCATCCACAGCTTCTCTGGGCACCCTGGGCCACTGCCTCACCCCCCGCACAGGAAAACATTTCTTCCTAATGTCCTCCTAATGTTCTTTTGGACCCATACTCCACAGACACCACCAGCTCCCAGTAGAATATGACGAGGCAGAAGAGTTGGCATGCAGAAAGATCCTGCAGAAAGATTTGTACCTACTGCAATACAACGCAGTGAAACTCAACATAGGAACTGAACTTGCTTGCTTGGGCTTAATAAATAAATGGTGTTCATGCATCTCGCTTTCATCTCAAATAGGTATTTAACAGAAACCTTTTTTGCAGCTATAAAAATTTTCAGGCAAAGCTCGGTTTCAGAACCCCTCGCTTTTATCGCTGGTATGAGGCAGAATAAGAAAGCACAGAATGAAGCACAAGATTTATCCCCCTAATAACCTAAATCTGATCTCCGTGTTCTTTCATACCGCTAAACGCAGAGATAACTAAAACACGCTC
>NW_010102837.1:6232-31624 GCF_000699245.1 Pterocles gutturalis
GAATAAACTGGGAAGATAACAGAGCTTTTTTTTTTTTTTTTAAAGACTTCAACCCAGCGGATCAATATCCTGTTGCTTAAGAAAAGGAATGTAAAAAAGACGGGGCTTTAATTTCCATTTCAAGAAGGGGGTTCAACATCACCTACCATTCAGCAACAGTTAAAGTGCTTTTTAATTTTGTCCTCATGCCAAAGCATTCAGAGAACAACAACCAAAAGGACAAAGCCAAAGTTCAAAGATTCAAGACACAAAGCAGAGCTGAAGCTCTTGTACTGACAGGACACTGAGCTGTAACCTCATTTAATTTGTTGCAAGGAGATGTATTCAGAAATTCCTGTTAATGGCAAAGAAAAAAAAAAAAAAGAAAAAGAAAAAATGAAACAGGCACACAGAAATCAAGATGTTGGAATCGAAGAATTTATGGAAATGTCTTTCACACAAAGAAGTAATGAGTGTTTGGCGGAAATCACTAAGATAGGTCATTGTGCCAAAAAGCATTTTGCAAGAAATCCCTTTATGCACATGTTGAAAGGATTACAGGGATTGGGGTGAAAGGAGAGAAAACAAAGAGACACCGAGTTTTCAGGTCACTCGAGATTTAAGATATTGCCACTGCTCCTGAAATGAATGGAATAGTTGGTATCATCCTATATTCTTACCCGACCACAGATATCTCAGCTTTTCCCCACATTTGGGGAAACAGAATAGAAACACGGAAAAAAAGCACCTCAGAGCTGCTGACTCTTCCTGCTTTCAGTAGTTATATATAAAGTAGCTCCTAGATTACCGATGGGTAGTATCACTCGATTCTTTGGAGACAGCAATACCAAAACTAGGTCACAAACCTCCTGAATCCTTTGGGAAAGGTTTCAAAGGGAATTCAGGAAATTGTGCGCTAAGCCAGGGGAGTCCATCCTTTCACACCCATTATCTCTCTCGGATCAGATATTTCCAAAGATCTTCCTCTAGCAGTGGAGGCTGTGCTACAAGTACTGTCCTCCTCCTCCTCCTCCTCCTCCCTCTGCTACTAACCTGGGGTACAAGGTTGATCCCTGCCTGGGAAACTCGGACCCTAGATGAACGGCAAAATGTTGGACCAAGAGAAAGGAAAGGTGCAAGGTGGAACGAAGAAAGAAAACAGAGTCTCCATTCAGTTCATTTCTCTTCCACTCTTCAGGCAAAAAGTCTACGAAAGAAGACACAGGAGGCAGGAACCTCCAGAAAGAAAAGTCAAACAAAAATTAGAGAAAGCAACCAGGAACTGTCCATAACTGTAACTGGCCCTGAAATGAAAGATTTTGCACCCAGCAAAGTATGGAAGCATTCAACCCATGCAGAGATGCTGTGGGTTTTGCACGATCCACGCTGAAATTCTGGACAAGACACCTGGATAATGTGGGTCAGGATATATCCAAGACAGCTAAAAGAGTCAACACAGCCTTTGGTACTGTGCATAAATGAAGGAAAAACCCTCTCTGCTCCTTCTTTTATTATTCTGTAAAATTGACTTAACGTTAAGACTTACACACAAGGCTTACACTAATTAGGAATATTTCTGTAACGCTTCAAAAGCCCTTACAAGAGGGCAGTGTTTAGGAGGAAAGTGTTACCTTCTACAGCTGGAAATAGTCTAGAGAAAACAGGGATACTTACTGTAATATACAAGAACCTGGGGACAAACTGAGTTTCAGAAGAGAAATGAGAAAAAACAGAATAACTAGGAGGACGAAAATACATAACTAAATCCTGCCTGTGTTAAGGAGATTGTACTGTTTGCAGAAAGCCTTGGGAATTTTCGGTAATAAACACAACTTCGACTCAGCAATTAAAAAAAAAAAAAGTGTTTACAAAAATAAAGCTGTTCTTAAACTCACAATGTTCCTTCGACAGTTTCCTTAGGGAGCAGAGATGTAATTGTGTATAAACAACTGAAATTATTCTTGTTTGTAACTTGGGTCGTTGCTTTTTATTTCCCTTGTGTGGCAGTTCTAGGAAAATCTCAGCAACAATTCACTGATAAATGAATTGTCTCAAAACTTGATAATTTTTATTTTTTTTTTTTTTACCCCATAGGTGGATATCCTAAGGAAATTGTAATGTTGTTTTGTTTTTAATCTATAAGCATGATGCAGCGTACGAAAAAGGAGTGTATCAGCATATTACTCATTTATGATTTAGAAGCCAAAAAAATGTAGGATTCTGGTACCAACACACTATTTATCCTCTGAGCACAACGTCCCTTTGGTAGCTGTGATTTTCATACAACTCCGTAACACCTCCCAAAATGAAAGATATAAAATACCTGCTGAGTAAACACGATACATCTGTCCTTAGGTGATCCCTCTGCGCTCAGTTACCTTCCAGACTCCACGACAGCCTTAAAACCACTGCTCACAGCAGATAAACCCAAACCTGAGCTGATTTTAGAACCAGCCATGAACTTTGTAGCTACAACCTGCCTTTATATCTGTTGAGCTCCAGTAGGACATGTTCACCTCCTGATGCTGCTATGGCCATTTGGAAGATACTCCTGAATTATAAAAGTCCATTCCGTTTTCCAAGTAGCTTCTGCGATTCATCTTCACTCCGGATCTTGAGGTCAAAGGCTTTCCACGCCACTAGAGGATAAAGCAGGCTCTCCCACCCTTGCATACATCCATGTAGCTCATCAATATGTTAAGCATCGCGAGTTTTCAAACACTAGGTCTCCTTCCATCATCTCTTTTCTCATTTTCTTCCAGCTGCTAAACCAGAGCTTCACTCGGAAAAATTCAGAGGCTGACCACTGACAAATCCCATCCCAGGTACCATTTATTTTAGTGCGATTTAGAATATATCCTACAAACAGACCAAAAAAAAGAGAAAAAGCCCAGAAGGAACCAAGGGACTGAGGTTATTCCTAAAAATTTCTTTGACAAGTGACAACGTCAGCACTGGAAGCAAGACACGAGGGTAAAGAAGCCACCAGGGTTTTCTGGTTTAAGGACTCCAATTAAATCCAGGACTCACTAATGAAGACTGCACGCAGGAATTAGTTGTTTCCAACACATGCTCTTGTACTTTGTTGGTTTTGTTAAGATAAAGCCTGAATTTTTTTTATTTATTTTCACATTATCTTTTGAGGGCATATCTAGGAAATCAGGTGGGCTCTTGGGAGGACAACAGTGCCCTGGCAAGACCCTGGTGCCAGAAGCAAGATGTTAACCTTTACCTGGGTCTGAAGACAGCTAAAGAGGACGGAAGCACCTTTTAGCTGCCATCGGAACCGGTTAAAGGTTAACTGTAACTCTCCTCGACAGAGCAGATCTGCCACTGACAAATACCGTCTGACAGTCTTTTTTCTTCCCTTTAACGAGGCTTGCATGGTCTGTCATTAATTAAGTCGAATGCCAGTGAAGTCTATGACAGTACTGACTCAATTATAACCCTAAAAGTTGAACAGAAACTCTTGAGACGGGACCGCACGTAAGAAACTGGGGAGGAATTGGGGAAAATAATCTTTGCGACCCAGCAAGGCATGGCTCAACTCACTCCAGCCAGAAAGAGATTTTGTCCGATGGGTCTTCCACCATCTTCCGTCTTCTGAGTCTTAAATGCACAATGTATCTTTGTACCTAACTGCAGCCTAAATATATTTTTCCCAGTGTGGAGAAATTTAGGGGTTTATACAGGCGTTTAATTTGGTGCATGGCTAGCTTCGTGCTGTCACTTCTGACTCCTGTTATGCTACTGGGCACCACTGCTGGTTAACTTGCAATTTCAGATAATTGCTACTAAATTACCAACATGTTCCTTGCACTGGACTGGAACCTTTTGTGCTCACAGTTAAACAAAAATGCCAGTTGGGGAAAAAGCAAACTATTCTTTAAAGGACACAGGGTGGGCAAGTGCCTCCTCTGCCTTCAACAGGGCACTGAACGATTGGATGAATAACAGCAATCATAATATTTTGTGATAATACTTTGCACTTACGCTCATAATCTAGAATCACAGAATGGTTTGGGTTAGAAAGGACCTTAAAGATCATCCAGTTCCAACCCCCGTGCCATGGGCAGTGACACCTGTAGTGTGTAGTATCTACAAAAAAAAAAATTTTTTTTTTCTGGTCTATACAATATTATGTCCAAGGACATTCACTGGCTATCGTAGGTCTCGGAGAATATTTGATTTCTATGTGCACAAAACCGTGCACAATTTTTGAAAAATAAATTCCAGGCAGAGGCTGTGTTTCAGAGCACATGCACGGGAGGCATCAGCATTGGGTTCCAGAGCCAGGGTCCTCCCAATGGTTCCGCGCCCACCTGAACATCACTTGAGTTTCCAAAATCACATCCCATCATTGTTGCTGTCAAAACATCCTCCCTGCTGAATTAGGGGAAGCTCTCATCTGTCCTCTGAGGCCACAGAAGTAAGGATGGGCAAGCTGGACTAGAAACCCAAAAGCTTTACCTTGGACTTTCAGAGCAAAGTGTTCATCGCTCGGAAACAAATTCACGCGTAACCTACCGTTTGTAAATACGATCGGATGGCTTCTTTGGGTCAAAACTAATACAAGATTTGGAGGAAGTGAGCAAGGTAGAGATGGAGGTAGAGAGCACAAGGAAAAAATGAAGAAATAAAGGCAATAATCATGCAAAACCCAAGTTAATGATGCAATGAAGATTTACCCCAGGGATGAAACAGGCATTGCTCCGACACGTGGTTCTCTGCACTACACACAGTTCATACTCCCTCCCTCCTTAATGATTTCCCACCTTCCCAATCCCCAATCTTCACAGTCTTAAATACCAGTCCTTGAACACTTTGTCTCATTAACATTGAGGGTCTAAGCATTAATATGACAAATGCTTCAGCGTAAAACCAGGTTTCTGCTCCAGTCCTGATAATGTGTGTTAAATAAAAACAGGGAATACGTGCACGTGTTAATGCAATTCAATAGCACGAGGATAAAAACCAGCAGAGAAACAGTTACGAGCCCTTGATTAAGGTCTGCATTAAACTATCGGGCCCCATCAAAAACCCCGTTGATGAGGAGCTATTTGGCCACACACAGAGCTGTGATTTCCATCCACTTTAATAATCAGGGAGTTCGGATTTACCGTTAATGTGACATTGATGAACAGGAATGACGCTAATGTGACATTGATGAACCGGAATGACAGTTCAAGCTTGATTAAAATTAGCCACAGCTCTTCAGCACAGGACAAACCAGAAGGGCTTCACGTATAACTCGCAGGTTGGGAACTTCAGAAGCAAAAAGAAACAAGAGGGTGATGCAAAGGACAATGTGGGGGGAAAGCAGCAGAAGGCTGCTAGAGAAAGCCAACAAAGGGTATTTTCCGATTAAATCCAGGGTCCTTCAACAAGGCTCCTCATCTCAAACCTTCCTCCCACTCCTCAATTCATCTATTTTTGATTTTTATGCATGCTCCTACAAAAAAATGTTCCCCATACGATCTCTTTAAATTTGCTTTCCAGAAGGACAGGGAAATTCTCTCCAGGTTGGTCCCACCTGCCAGACGTTGCTTTCTGCCGTGCTCTCTGCCCATTCTCCTGCCCTCACTTCAGCGAGAGCCACATGCCACCTAGATGGCACATAAGAGCTTCATTAAGTGTTGTATTGCCTTAATTCCTTTTGAAGGTCTCTTAACACTTTCTCTATTTGTCCAAATCCCTAAATTAACAAAGAAAAGAGACTAAGTTAAAATATTAATGTAGAAGGTTGGCACCTGCCTCCTCCTCACAATCATAACTCCTAAGGACTTAACGGGGCATCAGCACTTAGCTTTAGTAACCCAAGATGGAAAGTACGAGGCGTGAAGAACATCAGCATGGTGCCCTTGGCAAATTTTCTGAGGGTGCACTCAATCCCACTGTCCATGTCTCCAACAAAGATGTTAAGCAACACTGGTCCTAGCACCAACCCCTGCAGAACACCACTTGTCACCGGGCTCCACTTGGACATCGAGCCATTGACCACAACTCTTTGAGAGTGACCATCCAGCCAGTTCCTTACCCAGCGAGTGGTCCTTCCATCAAATCCACGTCTCTCCAACTTAGAGACAAGGATGTCATGTGGGACTGTGTCAAAGGCTTTGCACAAGTCCAGGTAGATGATGTCAGCTGCCCTTCCCTTATCCACCAGCCCTGTGGCCCCGTCGTAGAAGGCCACCAAGTCTGTTAGGCACAATTTGCCCTTGGTGAATCCATGCTGGTTGTCACCAGTCACCTCCTTGTTCTCCACGTGCCTTAGCATAGTTACCATGAGGATCGTGCCGGCCACAGAGGTGAGACTGACTGGCCTGTAGCTCCACAAGCCTTCCTTTTTTCCCTTTTTAAAAACAGGGACTGCCATGACTTCTAAAATTTGATGGATAGTGACTTAGCAACTTCATCCACCAGTTCCCCCAGGACCCGCGGATGTATCTCCTCAGGTCCCATGGACTTGTGCGCCTTCAGTTTCCTTAGGTGGTCTCGAACCTGATCTTCTACAGTGGGTGGTTCTTCATTCTCCCAGTCCCTGCCTTTGCCTTCTGCAACTTGGGTGGTGGCATGAGCACTTGCCACATAAAGCACTCAGGCACTCAAAGTGCTCAGAAAGTTCACATCCACAAACACCAACCCTGTCCACAGTCAAGCTCTGTGTAAGGTGCAGCTACTTAATCACAGGATAATAGTCTTGTTGAAACCCAACGCTAACATCTCAGAACATCTAACACTCATACAGCAGTCAAAGGCAATCTCCCAGATTTTGTTTCCAGCTGTGAATGAGTTGAAATGGCCCCAACCTTCTGTAGTTACATTCCTTGTGCCTTTTATAAACAAAATATTCTTTCATTTGTGACATAATTTCCTAGATTATCCATTATTAAAATTCCCCTCTCAAAAATGAATTTACATCTGAATTATCTCATTACTTCTGAACAAGCCAATTATTGCCTCTAGTGAACAAAATAATTAGAACTTGTGCTCACTGCCTTCGAGATCTTCTTCAGCAGCCCCAGTGTAAGCACGGTCCCAGAACACCGGAGTATATCATGCAAAAGCTACAAACACATAGAACAAGTAAACAGAGTGGCTTTTCTCTCCTCAATATTGTTAAGCAAATGAATAGGTTATTTTTTTGTCTATTTCCATTCACATATTGAGTGCACAATGCTAACTAGGAATTTAAACTCTACTCATCACTCAGGATGGATAGCAGCAAAGAACATAATCTAATTTTTTTCTCTACAACTGGAATCAGACGCCGCCTCTCTCCTTTGACATTTTCTCCGTGCTACACTGTGTTATCACAAATACCACAAAACACTGCCTGAAGATGGGAAATGTTTCCTAAAGGTTTGCAACACGATTCATTTGTACTAGACCAGATTTTAAACTCTATTTCTAGTAGAGAACATAGAATTTGCAACATTTAAAAGTTTCCTCTAATATCCTGGTACCTTCTCTTCCCATGAATGGCCAGCACTGTCAGCAAGCCTTTAAGTATCTATTTCACTACGATATTAATACAAATGCTTCAGTCTAGGATTGCTATTTCCAGGCTTTGCCAAAGAAATACAACTGCAGCTTTCCCTTGCTAAAATATCCCTTACAAATTCAGAATGAGATCTTAGCCTCGCGGGAGCTTGCTAAATCAAGCGACTAAACATAGCATCTGCCTGCCTGGGTATCGGAGAAGCTCCGAATTCCAGCACTGAAGTGCACACAGGGTACAGGGGTACCTGTACTTTCCCTAAAGTCCACCGTGAAACCAGCATCAGCTGTGAAAAAAAAAAAAAAGCAATCCTCAAGTCCAAACTCAACGTTTCACCTGGGCAACCAACTTTCCCACCCCAACAAAAGCTTTGCATTTGTTTCTTTTTCAGATCTTTGGCCATGTAGATATAAAATGCTTTTTAGAAAGAAGATAATTCTATGTGTATTTTATTTTTTTTTTTACAAATATTATGTTTTCCGGACTCCTGTATTCTCTGGGTCTTAAAAAAAAAAACGGAGAACACCACAGTAATCTGAACAGAAACCAACACATCAACATGGGCGTCATCTACCTCTTTTCATTTTTTTTACTACTATTAGCTTTGAAACAAAATCAGATGACACCATAACTATGAAATAATCAACATGCGCGTCATCTACCTCTTTCCATTTTTTTTACTACTATTAGCTTTGAAATAAAATCAGATGACACCATAACTATGAAATATAATCGCTCTATCACTCCAATTACTTTCTTACATTCCTTCCCCTACACATGTCAGCTCTGGCACGCTTTTAACACCTCATACATCACCAACCTGTAGGGTCAGAGGCTAATGCCTGATAATCGCGTCATCTACCTCTTTCCATTTTTTTTACTACTATTAGCTTTGAAATAAAATCAGATGACACCATAACTATGAAATATAATCGCTCTATCACTCCAATTACTTTCTTACATTCCTTCCCCTACACATGTCAGCTCTGGCACGCTTTTAACACCTCATACATCACCAACCTGTAGGGTCAGAGGCTAATGCCTGATAATATGTGAAACCAGGGTTTCCCAGCTGCTTTCAGGTGATATAAATCACTGATCCCAAGCTCTAGTGGTTCTTGCAATAAAAGCAGCCCAGAATGGACCTGGGGTGAATAAAGTCAAAATGGCAATTAAGTGATATCCATATTCATGGTTGGGGTTCGTCTGACACACCTGAGACAGAAACAAGTCTGTTTTATGATCTGTGGCACACACAACAGAGCTGTTTCTCTCCACTGAATAATGTCAATGGAGAAAAAAAAAAATAAATCAGAGCTTTCCAGCAAGGTCCCTGCTGTATTCATTGCTTTAAGTGTACACTTCTAAATACACCTTTTGACAAGCTTCAAGCTATGTAAACAATACGTCTTTTAATACCAGTTTGATGCCAACACTGGACTCCGCGAGTCCTTTTTGACAAAGGAGCTGAAGTGGAACTAAGGAACATCTTTGTACTTGTCACAACAATTGACATAAGAATAAAATAAAAGCAGGTACTTAAAAACAGTACAGATGGAGAAAAACATCCCTGGAGATCTGAGAATAGGGGAGAGAATTAAAGGGGTAAAGGGAAAAAAGGACCCATGGGTTGAGATAAGAACAGTTTAATAACTAAACTACAATAATATTGAAAATAATACTATATACAAATATACAAATGAGTGATACACAGTGATACTGCCCCCCACCCGATGACCAAGGCTCAGCCTAAAGATCCCGGAGCAGGGAGAGTCCCAAAACCGCACTCACGGAACAGAGAGAACAGTCCGAGCGTCCCAGACCAAGAGCTGACTGGGGTGGGGGGGGAAAGGCCTTGGGAGAGGAACCAGCTGGTGCAAGATGACCCGGAGCAAAAGAGATCTGGAACCAAAAGGGATGATCTTCCGGAGGGTCCCCACCTATATACTGGGCATGACGTGTATGTTATGGGATAGATTATTGGCCACTTTGGGTCTCAATCCCAAACCTAAGATCAAATCCTGGGCTGGTCACTGGGGCTGTGCTCCCTCCCTCCCAGCTTCTCCTGGTTGCAGACAGCCAGAGAAGCTGAAAGACCTTGGCAGCCGTGTAAATATCACTTTTATCAGCTTTCTTCTGAGCACAAATCCAAAGCACAGCCTCTTGCTAGCTAGTATGAAGAAGGTTAACTCTGTCTCAGCTTCACCCAGGACCGAGGGCAGCAAGCTAAACCAAAAGGCAAATATTCAAAGGTGGATGGAACAAGACTTTATCATAGACAGGTCAATATTCTTTCTAATTTACTGTGAAATAAAGTATAGCAGACCTTGTGCATTTTCTTTTTTTTTTCTTTTTTTTTTTTTTTAATAAAAAGAAACCAACAAAAAACCCCAACAAAACCAAAACCAAAAACACTACTTACAGGTAATGAAGAACCAGAAGTCAAAATGGCAGGTACACAGTTATTTTTCCAAGCCTTCAAAATCTTTCGAGTTTAAAAACAACACCTAGGCTGGTGCAGCAACAACAGAGCAGTGATTCAGAAACCCCACTTTCAACTGACCATCAGTGGCAGATGAGCTCGAAGCAGAGAACGTCCACAGGCTGCAAAACTCATCTGGAAACAGCTGAAATGCGTCTGGGTTAAGCTCGATACTAGCAACACCTGATGACCACCAGTGCCTTCATTTAAAAAAATATTAGCACTACTAATGGTCCAACCAACTATGCTCACCTGTTTTTTCCACCTGTAAAACAGGGACAACCTTGGCTTTGTAAGTCTTTGTGACACACTTTGCTGAAAATTATAATCTACCTTAATACATGGGAGAGATAATTGAGTATCAAGAGCGAACGTAAGGACAACTGTGAGAAGGTCTAGTTTAGCAGAACTGGGCTGAGTACTTGGGTTAGTAGAACAGAAAGTCTTCCAAAGGGGCAAGAACACAAGTGGAAGAGAAACACATGATAGGACTTGCCACGAAAACATGTTCATCACTCATCTGAATACTGTGAGAGAAGTATAAAATATCTCCTGTAACTCCTGTCTGAAGGAGTGTCCTTTTTATCAGGGAGTGGAGGGGATGGTTTTAAGCTGGAAGAGGGGAGATGGAGATGAAATCTTGGGAAGAAATGTTTTCCTGTGCGGGGGGTGAGGCAGTGGCCCAGGGTGCCCAGAGAAGCTGTGGATGCCCCATCCCTGGAGGGGTTCAAGGCCAGGCTGGATGAGGCTTTGGGCAACCTGGGCTAGTGGGAGGTGTCCCTGCCCATGGCAGGGGGTGGCACTGGATGATCTTTAAGGTTCCTTCCAACCCAAACCATTCTGTGATTCTATGATATATTCCCACATGAGGACAAGAGGAACCGACTTTCAGGCTTAGTTGGCCTGAAAGTGACCCTGAAGGATTAAGAGGAGAGATGCTGAAGGAGCTTGGCTCCCCAATTCATTAATGATTTGTAAAGCCTCTCCGCCAGCTGTCAGAATGAATACACGGCTTTAACCTCTAGAATTTCTGAAGCAAAAAGGTTCATTTTTATCTTTTGTATATAAGTTAACAAGCAGAGAAAATCAGATACCTCATATCTGCTTCTGGGGCCTCCTGAACACTTCAGTGATTCCCTGTTTCAGAGGAAGGTATTCCCCCTGCCGCTAAGCATTAACAGCACAGCAGACAACATATTGGAGGATAATAAAAACAATGCAACCCTCATTTATCAGCTGGATGAGAAGCTGTCAAGGCAATCAGCTGAGTAAGATGACCCATCAAGAAAGTCTGAGAAACAGAAGATGAAGAGATTTGGGGTTTTTGCCCTTCAGTTCAAAATGATTCACTGCTCAGGCTCCAGTACAGATCATAGAATCACAGAATCATTAAGGCTGGAAAAGACCACAAGGATCATCAAGTCCAACTGTCAACCCAACACCACCCAACCCACTAAACCATGTCCCCAAGAACCACATCCACACATTTCTTGAACACCTCCAGGGATGGTGACGATGACTAGAAGCTAAAAGAATTGGAAGGAAAGCTTCACCTCTCCTTCCTTCCCTCTTTCCCAACACTATTTATGTGCTTGACAAGACTTTGTGATCTTGCTTTTCTGCTGTGAACTTCTCCCATTCCCTTCTGGATTGGCCCTGCCATCCTCAATACCATCCCAGCTATACCGCACACGCAGTCACACGTATTATGCTTCTCTCTATATTTTTGTTTTAACTAATGCGCTATTTCAAATGGAAGATGAAAAGCAAAGTCTCCTTTTCTTTTTGGAAGGGCGATCCAATAACACTGACAGTACCAGATGGCCGTCTCCTTCGAAAGCCAGACAAAGCAAATGCATCCATAAATGTCCAGAATGTCACATGCAGGCATGAAACAGAAAAAGTCCAAGCAAATACATACAGCTATTGCTTCTCACAAACCAGGAACATTTGCTAGTCCTGTCAAAGAACAGATTGATTTTTTTTCCCTCTCCAATACCCTGAAATTTCTGAGTAGAGCTGAAAACATTGAGATATCTTGGTCTCACCAGGGAAATAATTTTCTGCAGCTGATTTGAGCTGGGAGAACATTAACTTACCAGCAGCAGCTGTGCTCAAAGAGCAAAGGACTTCTCTGACATAGCACAGCACCCATGGTATCACAGGCAAGTTCTGTTAGAAAGCCTACAGAACTCCATCAGCATGGAGAAAAGCCAAGTTCATGGTCAACCAGTGAATCCAAGGCTCAGTTCTGGGGTGTCTACTGGGAGCAGAAAACAGCACGGTCAAAATGCATGAAGCTTCCTCCCCACCCCCTACACAGATTAGGTTATTTTTAAATTCTTGAGCTAAGGTGCTGTGTTCAGAGCACAGAACTAGCTGAAATAATTATAGACAAAGGCTGGGGTCTGCACCACTGCTGTCTAAACCATCTCTACCCTGTGGCTTAGTTTGGCATGAATATATATATTTTCCTGATATGTCTTCCTGAATAATCCCTAACAGCAACATGTGAACAATTTAACTCAAAACCATCTTCTTGGAAGAAATCTGGTTCTGTGTGTCTAAGGTGACTTCCTTGAGAAGAGCAGAAGAAAGCCCAGGAGATGTGAAAGGCTTCACAGCACTTGTGCTTCATGACCAAGCAGCTCTGCAAACAGCCTGATGGCCGCCAGCCCAGCCCCAGCAGCCACCTCTTCTCCTCCCTTGCCTTAAAAATCCTGCTTCTCTTTTATCTCCACTTCTCCTGTGAGTGCTGACAAAGAATTCAGTAAATGTATATTTAGGTATTTTATATTAAACTCATTAAGTACAAGAGCTGTAACATTTTCCTCCATTTTTCGACAAATTTCTGATATAATTCTGTTTGTTGAGGCACCCCAGTCTCCTAATCCTATCAGTACCCTCTCAATGACTTTCAGGTCCCCCAAAACATAGCAAAGATGAAGAGACCTCCAGAATATGAAGTTGCTACAAGTTTCCTAAAAGAACAGAAGGTGGAGACACCAGACCTCTGATGAACATTACAGCTGAAGGAAAAACTTTTGACTCATCCCCTTCTTCCAAAAGCCAAGGTGGGGTATTTCTGTTGACCACTGCCAGATATGGAACACAGATCTTTGCTCTAAGCCAGTGTTAAGGAGTAGATTGGTCAGTTAAAGCATCACACACCATTCAGCTAACTCAAAACCTCACAGCTGTATCCTGTACATCCCTTAAAGAAGACACTCCTTTCAGTGTCTTGGGCAAATACACCCCGTTTGCCTCGATAACCCTCAGTCCCATAGATTTGAGTTTAATATACATTAGAAATTCAGGTGATGCCCCACAACTGGAGGGAAACTCTTTTCCCCTCATTTCTATAGCAACCAAGGCCTCAGAGTAACCCAAACAGAAACATCACAGCACAAGAGCTGTTTTGTGACATTTCTGCAAGGAAAAACAAGTATTTTAAGTTAAAATAGGTCAGTTAAGTGACTTTGAAAGGCAGGTTCCATTTAAAAAAAAAAAAAAAAAAAAAAAAAGGACAAGAAGGACATATCCAAATTTTCAGGATTCGTTCACTTTCTCCAAGTGATGATTTTCAAAGCCTTGGAAAGAAGTTCTCAACGAGGGACTGGCTCATCAAAAAAAGGGAAAAAAAAAAAAAAAAGAAAATATCTCTGTACCAGAATACCTATTGAAGGAAAGTTACGTTTTGTCCTAATGCACTATGTTCTTTGAAGACATTTTCCTTTGCTCTCAATATGCTATCTGTTGTGTCACTTTCCATTTCTCCCATGTCCATCCATCTGTTCTGCTGATCTACCTCAAGAGACCAACTTTCCTGGCTCCTCTCCCAAAGACAGCAACTACACAAGCCACCCAGCCAAGGAGCTAATTGGGACTAAGTGGCAACAATGGGAGCACATGGCTCCAGCGTTACTTCTCATTGGCATCAGGTGAATCGAAAACACAAGGGACTAAATTAAACATCCAAGAGGCTGTGTTCTATTGCCCTACCCCCAACAACGTATATTCTACACAAAGGCCTTAGTCAAAGAGACACTTCTCCACCTGACATCAAAGTAAGGGAAAAAAATAAAACTCCACACCCAGTTAAAAGAAACATTACTATCTAGTATTTTTAATCCTTGACACCCAGCAGCTTGTCTCGTTATTAAAATAGGTATTTATACTCTTTGCAAAGAAACGTCATTAAAAAAGGTCTAGCCCACATGGCACCGTAATTGTGTTACAACATTTCATTCCCATCTGTTTAACTTGAATTAAAGGCAAAAGAAAGCCTGTCTAGAACTAATGTTAGAACTAATGTTGACTGCCTACGTTCAGTACTAGTTATATTTCTATTTGTTCACACTACAATCTGCTCCACTGTTACCTCCATGGCTGCAGGGGAACAGCTGCCTCACCATGGTCTTCACCATGGTCTGCAGGGGAATATCTGCTCCAGCATTCTCCTCCTCCTTCTTCACCGACCTTGGTGTCTGCAGATGTATTCTCACTCCTCTCCCCAGCTGCAATAGCGTGGGTTTGGGGTTTTTTTCCCCTCTTAAATACATTATCCCAGAGGTGCTACCACCGTCACTGATGGGTTCAGCCTTGGCCAGTGGTGGGTCCGACCCGAAGCCAGTGGTGTTGGCTCTGTTGGACATGGGGGAAGCTTCCAGCAGCTTCTCACAGAAATCACCCCTGTAGCCCCCCCTGCTACCAAAACCTTGAAATGCAAACCCAATACAGCAACATAATAGAAGGTTAACATTAAGGCTACGTAAGGTTAGAAATAACAGAGGTGTCTTTTGAAAAACAGCAATGAACTGGCATTTAGTCCTGCCAACTTTTCAAATAAGCTAAGGAAACCAGATGATGAGAAGATGATGTCTCATTTGTCCAAACCTCCAGAGGACCTGGCTGTATTCTGACACAGTCTCTCAACATAATAGGAGTGATGATACTTGAAATGCAAAAACTATTTTCAATATGAAGGTCTACACTGAGAAGTACTTACTAAAAGCTTGGCAAAGCTTTGCAAGTCCTATTCTTTGGTAAACTCTGATTCTTACTGATGTTGCATACAAATACAGACGTACCATCTGTTTTGTCACTTAGCCATTTTGAACCAGTACAACTAGGAGAATCACAGAATGGTTTGGGTTGGAAGGGACCTTAAAGATCATTGAGTCCCACCCCCTGCCATGGGCAGGGACACCTCCCACTAGCCCAGGTTGCCCAAAGCCTCATCCAGCCTGGCCTTGAACCCCTCCAGGGATGGGGCATCCACAGCTTCTCTGGGCACCCTGGGCCACTGCCTCACCACCCTCATGGGAAAACGTTTCTTCCCAAGATCTCACCTCAATCTCCCCTCTTTCAGCTTAAAACCATTCCCCCTCGTCCTGTCCCTGCACCCCCTGACCCAGAGCCCCCCCATCTCTCCTGTAGCCCCCTTTCAGCACTGGAAGGTGCTGGAAGGTCTCCCTGGAGCCTTCTCTTCTCCAGGCTGCACACCCCCAACTCTCTCAGCCTGTCCTCGCACGGGAGCTGCTCCAGCCCTCGGACCATCTTCGTGGCCTCCTCTGGGAGACAAGACTATTTCTATTCCTTCTGAACACCGACACAAGCCCCTGTTCACTCCTGATCTGTTTTACCCAGGGAAATTTGCCAAAAGCCAGGGTGCTGCGCAGGTTATCACTGACGGCGTAAGCAGAAAGCAACAGCCTTCCAGGGGTTTGGTCAACAGGACTCCTGCTCGTACGACAAATGTTAAAAAATTCTGCTTGTAAAAAGTCACACGCATCCTAGAAAATTATAGAATAGCTTCAGTATCAATAGCAGAGCCCTGAATAAACCATGCCAGCAACTAATTGATGGTTCAAGCAGGATCAACACAGCCTCATTCTCTGACTCACAGACACATCGCAGGATGCAGAAGACTCAACGTTATCCAGCTGGAACTAACCAAGGAGTCAGTGTGCTAATATCTAAGAGGCTAAACGGAAGTATTTCTGCTGACTTTGCATTATGCTCATACATCTTCCTCCAAAATGTCGCTAGTTAGAAAAATTTCAAAAATAAAAATAAAAGCTTAATAATAAACATAATAAGCAAGAGCATTAATTAATAGAAAACAGTTTGGAAGTCAAGCACGACAATTTTCTCTATGAAAGTCTTTCAGATCAAATCCCTGCTGTGCTCTCCACGGGAACATCAGCAAGTGGACACTGAGTGCACCGTATAGAGCTATTTTCCAATTAAAAAAATTCCACGTTTCTAAGAAGAAAGGGGAAAAAGTGAAGTTAAAACATTTCCATCCTTTGGTTTTCTGCATAAGCACGACCAGAAAGCATTAAGTCGGTTAAACACATTAGATAACTGTAATAATCTGCACTCAGGGTGCAGAGTAATGGAGTCGTGCATCAAGGACTGGAATTAACCTGCTTAATTTCCCTGGTATTACATCCACCACATCCATCCCCTCGTTCTGCTTCATAACTGCATCATTAACTTCCTATATAGACAATCCAACCTATCACTCCAACTTGCCACTTTTTCATCCAAATGTATTATAATTTGCTTATCCACTGCCATTTGCATCAACTTCCTATTAAAATGGAGAGAAAGAGGTTTCAATCTTCTTTCCCCACATTTAACTCAATTGTACGGCATTACTTAGTTTTAATGACTCTTCGCAGTGCGTAAGACATGGTTTATGTTTTTTGCAGACTAATCCAGAAGCTCCAACATGTAGTAAGGGAAAAAAAGACTGAAAAAACCCCAAAATCAAAGCATTTTCTGTACTGTGAATAAGGTATCTACAGTTGTATCCCCAACAGAGGAGTGATTTCCTACAATCTGAGAAATAACTGGCAGGTGCATCGTCCAACACATAAAACCAATAGCTCTTTGCTCAAAACATTTCCAATATAACCTACCAGAAAACGGGGAAAAAAAAAAAATCAGATTAAACTAACGCGGATTTCATTCAGTCCAGTGGGCGAGAACAGAAATTAATTTACACTTTTTTTTTGTGTGTGACTTTAAATGCAGTCCACATTAAAAAAAAAAAAAAACCAACCAACATAATCAATTGTGGTTTTCACCTAAAGCTGGCTCTGCATAGCCCTGAGAGATCAGCTTCGTCTTACTAAAGCAGGTAACAAAAAGAGCCTAGCACTGCTTTCTAGCAATGAAAAGGCAGTAAACCAAGTGTCTCCTGGATAAATTAAGAATAACTAAACTTGAAGACCTCTTTTCAGGTAGCAGGGATTGTGATATTATAGCATAGAATCAGGGAATGCAAAAACCTAAAATAAATTTTCAACTAAAATCTCCAGTTTTGAGGATTCACAGTGCTCTTGGAATACTTGCAGCTAATCTAAAAAGGGGTGTCAAGAAGGTTTTTCCAGCTTTGTGCTCTGCTCCTCTATTTAGAAGTCAATCACATCTGCACCAGGGTAACGTACAATTTCTAAAAATCACACCAAGATCATACCTAGGCTGTCCATATAAATATCACAGAAAACTTCAATGTGGGTTCCTCATCACTCCTCTCACCTGGTCCTCTGGCAGGAACTAGCTGGCACTCTGCAAGTTCACAGAATGGTCTGGGTTGGAAGGGACCTTAAAGATCGTCCAGTCCCACCCCCTGCCATGGGCAGGGACACCTCCCACTAGCCCAGGTTGCCCAAAGCCTCATCCAGCCTGGCCTTGAACCCCTCCAGGGATGGGGCATCCACAGCTTCTCTGGGCACCCTGGGCCACTGCCTCACCACCCTCACAATAAAAAACTTCTTCCTAATATCTCATCTCAGCCTCCCCTCTTTCAGCTTCAAGCCGTTACCCCTCATCCTACCCCTACACCCCCAGCCCATGGCAGGGGGTTGGAACTCGATGACGTTCAAGGTCCCTTCCGACCCAAACCCATCTGTGATTCCAGGATGTGCTCCCCACTGGCCATGTGCAGCTTTCACTCCCATGCAAGCCTGAGACTCGACCGAGCCCCCGTAGCGGTCTGACAGCAACTTCTTGCTGTGATTTTTTTTTTTCTTTTTAAATGTGTCAGTTAATCCAGACTCTGTGTGAAATATAAAATAAATAGCAGGTCTCCTTCTGTTTCCTTGGCTTTTCAGGACCACGTAAAACCAATGCTTTCTGCACTCTTCTAACCATGAAATTACAACGCTTGATCATTGATGCAGGTAACTATTACTATATGAAAAAGGGTCAAAAAAAGACATATTTGGGTAGAAGGCAGCACATCAGGAGAACACGCACCTTAGAGGGACTTCAAGGAGAGCATTGTTTAGTGGAAATACGTAAGAGAAAAAATAGACTTACATGATAAATAAGAACTAAATAACTCTTCTAGTAGAGCTGGTGTAGCAACCAAGCCCAAGCAGCAGACATTTATGAGAGTTCTTTAGAACAGCAACATGGAACCTGGATGTGAAGGAAGGGTTCTGACATGAGAGCCAAGACCAGGAACTGGAATGGAAGATGGAATATTAAATCAGGAGAACATAATATTCAAATTAAGTTTTTCTTGTCACTTCTGCCCGAAGAGAACGTGCATAAGCTCCTTGACAAAGTAAAAGAAGAGTTATTGGCAATGGTACCTCGGGAAAGACGTTGAAGGTCGTATTTACCACACTCCCCAACTGTTTCAACCTCCTTGAGGAGTCCAGGCAGGACTGTCTCTAGACATTTAAGGTCCTTCACTTTAATGCCTTCCTGTACCTATAGAACAACCTCTGTCCAGGACAGCACAGAAAACTTTAAGCAGTCACCAACTACGCTGCAACTACATATTTTAGCAGATATTAACTACTCTGCAATGCACCTTAGATGTTCAGGCTACTTAAAATCATTTTTTAACCAATTTAAAAAAAAAATTAAAAAAATCATTTTATCACCAAGTGTTTTGTTCAAGGACTCTAGTTTTCCAAAGGAGTAAAAGCAGTGGCAGAGAAGGACCCAATTCAGAGACCTGGCAATCCTCCATCTCCTTTTTGTAGCATCTTTTGACTGGGACTAGGGCATCTGCTCTTCCAGCTCTGCCTCGAGCAGATGTACGTCTGTATTTCAGATCTCTATCCCCACTCAACAGGAGAAAATAAAATTATTCTCCCCTTTATTCTTTGCAGTTGTAGCACCTGAAATAAGATAAGTTCTTTTTGTCATAGAAAGGTAAAGGCCAAGCTACAGTGGGGGACTTTTTGTTAAATTCCTAAATTAGATCCTCTAATAACAAAAATGGTCTTAAAAGTAAAGCTTTTAGCTAGACAAATGATTCTTACCTGCAGGATACCAAATGAAATCTCAGTATCTCAGGTTATCCCCACCCCAAACTCCACGTGTCAACACAAAGCCCCTTGGGCTGAAGCAGAATAGTTCAAGACATGCAAATGTATGAACCAGTCATTATTTCTGGATGAAAAACACAGGCTCCGAAAAAGTATCAAGTTAACTGATGATTATTAATAAGAAAGAATATAGAGCATTGAACTATAGCCCAAAACAAGGTAAGCCGTAAAGCAATGATATAGATGTTTATAAATTAAATGAGTTCCTAAAACAAGAAGAAGAAAAAAAAATTATGAATATTTTCAGTAAAACCTTCCCTGGCTTTTAATACTCTATGTTCCAAACAGGCTCTAAGAGAATACACCGGTGGTAAGACACTATATAATTACAGACACAGGTAACAGTAGAGATAAGTGCTCAATCTGGTCTGGTTAATGTAATAATGCCAAACTGGTCTATTGAAACGCAAAGTTATAGCCTGACATCTGTGTTTGTAAAAGTAACGCGACTGGGTATTCAGCCACAGCGCACCTCCTTATCGCACCTCTAAGCAAACATTTGACTTCCTTCCGTTATCAACTAAGCTGACAAAGTAAGGAAAAGCCTTTTGTTGCGGTTCTTTTTCCCTCCAGATATGTGAAATACCCAACACAGCACGGAACTCATTAATTAGGGATAACAGCCGTGTATTAACACCACCAGACTTGTCAGCTATTTACATAGAAACATATCTCGCAATACATCGTGTCTTCATATACACACACGTGCCAGCTATTACCATTAATAGAATCCTCAACGCTTGTCTTACAGGGAACTAATTAGACAGCAAAAGGTTGCAAGAAATACATTGGTATCCAGATTCGGAGGTGGAGGTTGCACTTAGAAATATCTAATGGTTGATCGAAGTCAGAGAGGGGAAGAATAAAATAAGTCATTATTGGTGAATTACCCACCTTTTGCTTTCTGTATCACAATGCTTCATTTACAAATTAATGTATAAGATAAAAAATAAAGACAGAAACAATGTAGGGAATCCTACAGCCTGTTATTCCAGCAACAGAAGGTTGCTCCCTATAGTATGTGCAATAGCTTTACGTTGCAGGGTAATTTAGGTGTGGGAGGATTTTCCTCCCTCTTCCCCTCTCTCCTCGATAGCAATAAGAAATTATAATTAAGACATTTCTCTTTTGCATATAAACCCTGATCCTCCAAAAAGCCTGCTTTAGGTATACTTAGGTAAGACTACTTTTTGGTCTAATGGGAGGTGTCCCTGCCCATGGCAGGGGGTTGGAACTCAGTGATCTCTAAGGTCCCTTCCAACCCAAACCATCTATGATTCTATGATTCTACTTTAATATTAAGAACACAGAAATCAAAACCAACCTTCAGGCACAATTTCATCTTCAATACAGAGACTCCTGATGAGGTTCCTCAAGACACGCCTCTATTCTAAGCACAATTCCAGCACACCTAAAGCCTTCTGGAAGAGGCACTTTCCCCAAATGCCATGTCCAGCTCTCCTGTGGACCATGCGCCCAACGAGGGGACATCTGAATCACCCAAGGGCATGGCATCTTTCTTGGCTGGGACACCGAGATTACAAGACTGAGCTCTGTCTTTCCTAACTCAATCACATATATTCATTTTTCCAGCCATAAAATTCCCCATTGAGCTTTGTCTAATATTTTCAAAGGGTGGATTTTACAAATGCTTGTTTTACTCTAATATCTCTATGTTTTAGGATTCTGCAAGGTCACTGAGGAACTGCCGGGTCCCCTTGAGGTGAAATACTGAACCCACACAAAAGATAGGGACATTTCCAGATAAAGTGGGTTTTGTTTGCTTTTTTGCTTTTTTTTTTTTTTGTTTGCTTTTTTGCTTGCTTGGGGATTTTTTTGTTTGCTTGTCTTTAAAAATACAGTAACTCCCTTCTGGATAGGTGAACCACAAAAATTATTTAATATCATGGCCTCTAAATTATTATATTTCAATTTCAGCAAATATTTGGTGCAAAAACCTTTGAGACAACTCTAGGTAAATTCTCACACTTCTACAGCAGCTAAAAAGGCATTAAACACTTATTTCCCATGGCTGGCAACTGACCCCAAGCATCATGTTATCCTATAACTACACACTGGCAACGTGATTCTTCCTTATTTAACCTGGGGTCGTGCCAAATTGGCATCTTACCTTGCCGAGGGAAAAGCACTGAGTGCACTATAAACCAATTATTCCTGGAATTATAGCGTTTCCACATCATATCAACATCTCTCCCATTATGAAAGAAATACATAGTTAGAGTCGAGGGAAGAGGCCATTTGAAATCACTTACATATTCATTAAGCAGACAAAGAAAGTGCCATTTGTTACATTTGTTCGCACATTTCCAGATGCCATTGAGGTACGGTGAATACAGCGCTTATGCAAGGGATCTCATCCAATAACTCCCGATGACAATTAAGTCAAACGCAACCGCATGATCACTGCAATTAAAATTCCCAAAGAGAAGCACAGATGCACTCTAAGCCTCCAATCACTTCGAATATTTTTGATATTATATAAAAGAATCCAGCTACTGAGCATCGAGTCTTTGCTATTATACTATTAAGTAATTACAATGAAATATGAAAACACTAATGAGATCTTCAGCGAGTATGTGCTGTACCCAATATTTAGAGGAAAAAGAATCTGTCTGGTTTTCTCCAGGAAACTTGGAAGAACATCCTTCCAGCAGCTGCAGTTGTTTTATCTGGAGAAAGCACATAGAAAAATCTGGTTTCGACAACTTCTCCGCCTTTGTGGTGACTGCATGGCTCAAAAGAAGCATGAAAATTTGGGAAAATTATATACAGAGGATGAATTTAAATTCATGGCGCGTACACGCATGCAAGGAATGGCAAATGCCACTTGAAAGATGGAGCCTGGTGAACCTCTCCCATTTCTTTATGAAATTAAATACAAATGGGGCATATTAGTAACTATAAAGAGTGACCAATCCTTGTTCTGTGTATAATCAAATGACAAATTCTTGGGAAGAAAGCTTCACATGTGCATTCCCCTCCCAAAATGAGCCAATTAATCTGATCCTGATTGCCACTGGAGAGGCAAAACCCCAGGTCCTGTGCCAGTATTACACATTTGTTGAAACTTTGAACCCACTGACGAAAAGGGATCAGTTGTCATAAGCAGAATGGGGTCTCACCATTTTAGGAGGAGACTGGATAGGAACTGGAAAGTACCCACAGAAGAGAAGCCCCATCAAGAGAGCAGTCCTGGGCCTCCTGAAAAGTCCTAACACTCCACGGAACTGAGGCAAAAGAAATGTCTCCTTTTGCCTAAACGGATAGGGTTTTTTTTGTGACAGTTAACTTGGAAAGAATAGACATTGAACCCTCCCGTAGCACCCTTCCTCCTGCTTCAGCCAACCCTTATCCTTACAGAAGCAGCCTGCAAGCTCAGATCACTCACGTGTATCTACAACTCGAGTGAAAGGACAGGCAAAGCTACTAGAAAATTTACAGGGTTCAGAAAAAAAAAAAAAATCTAAGCCTGGGAACTCGCAGTCAAGCGTTCACCGTTGCATAAGAAAATGGCCTTGTCCAGGACATGTCCCAAAGAAAGAGGTGGCACAGCCGACCACAAGGGTCACCTCATGGAGCCTGCACACACCACACTACTACCATCTGGACAGAAATAGCTGGATACAGTTTGAGAGGAAGGTACAGTTTTCTCAGCACTAGGTTGTCCATTCAATCATTTTTCCTTTAATACATCCAAGTTCAGACCTTGGAGTAACCATCAAAACAAGCTCCTGTTAAAGAGGTACCCAACATGCACACCATGTCCTTCTATGACTTCTTCATCTGATGGACCTTGTAACAGAACCAAAACAATGAGGCTCCTCTGCTGTACCCCAGAAATGCCACCACCTCATTTCTCTAGTGGCTCGAAAGAGCACAGGCACAATATTGAAGACAAAGTAGAATTTCTCCACTCTGATCCAAAAGCAATGGGAGGTTCATTCACATTTCGTGCACTGATCAGGTCCTTACGGGTGATACTCGCCTAGATCTGGTGAGCTGCTATGAAAAGAAAAAGAGCAAACAACAAGAAGTGAAATGGGGAGTGTACAAGAGGCCAGATCTTGAGTCAATCAACAGCAGAACCAGGACATTTCTAAACAAGTTACAGGTGCCAGGTCTCTGACAAGCAGCAGCCAACCTCCTATCTCAAACCACCTGCTTCGAAATACACGGGCAGCGACCTGCTCCTGAATGAGCAATTCCATTCCAGCTCCAAAAACAACAACAAAAAGCCAGGAGATTAGAGAGTTACAAGTCTACTGACGGGAGGCTTCAAAGCTCTGGTGCTTCTCACGGGCGTTCCCTTTCTCCACCTCCAGCCTTCATGACAGAGGCTGCCCAGAGAAGCTGTGGATGCCCCATCCCTGGAGGGGTTCAAGGCCAGGCTGGATGAGGCTTTGGGCAACCTGGGCTAGTGGGAGGTGTCCCTGCCCGTGGCAGGGGGTGGCACTGGGTGGGCTTTAAGGTCCCTTCCAACCCAAACCATTCCATGATCCTATGAAATATCCCTCCTTCCCTAACCATCTACTCACATTATTACTGGATACAAAATCTTCTCCTGTGATGCTCTCCTCACCTGAAAAATATCCATATTTCTGGCTTCTGATAATAAAATATTCTAATATTGTACATGATATATTAAGAAAAAACTTCAAGAACAATTTATGCACTTACCCAAAGAACCCTTCAAAACCATTAGCCTTTGTATCTTCAGAACTCTGAATCACATCACTTTATTGATTAAAGTTACACCTTTATTCTACAGAAGGGAATCACCTTCTGAACACACATTTCTCTCTCTAGAAAAGGCAGGGTATAATGGATATACTGGGGTTTTTTGTTGGGTTTTTTTTTTTTTGGCAAGAATTTCTGAAATATCATACACAAATAGATATACAGGATAGCAACACCACACCTTCAATTCATGTGTTGGACAGAAGGAACAGCAGCTCACATAAACCCGAAGATGTAATATTTTAATCCTTTAATTAGGTAAGAATAACTTTCTTCCTTATTAGGAAAAACTAAAGCCATCTACAGATCCTCCAACTGTTACTCAAACGCTAAGCCACAAAAGTCTTTCAAGCATCTGGCGTGTTTTATGCTCCGTGGCAGTTTCGTTAGCTTGGAATTGAATGATTTATTACCATATAACCCAAGCTTCTGATGAGATTATGCTGCCAATTTGTGCCTTCTTTGCAAAGAGAGGTATCCTCCAACCCAGGCTTTGGACTGAACGTGGTGAATCTCAATTAAAGGCTGACCTTTACAAGACAAGGGAAATGTTAATTCGTACTCACCTAAATGGCTTTAACCCTACTTGAAAGCAGGGCTTTCTAAAGCTGCCCACTACTCTGTCACTGTAAAGTTTCATTTCAACATTATCAAGATAAAAAACTCTTCAGTGCAAAAAAAAATAAAAAGTATATATCCATCCATCAAAAGCAAAGGAGAAAATCCAAATGCTTATACAGCTGTCCCTGGAGCATTTCTTTTATGCTCCTTGAAAAACAATGGATTTGCATTTTTAAGGGATTCAAATATAGATTGGAGGCATTAGAATGGCAGGGCCAGAGATTAAACACTTCTTTACCCACTGAACAGGTATAAAACACGGTAAGAGCAAGAGCTACTGCCTCCACGCTCACCCTTAAGGTATGTTTTGTAATTTGCCATACCCTGTGATATTTAACCACTTTCTGGAGATGGCTCAGCTTGAAGGATATAAAATCTGCAGAAAAGGCAAGAAGGCAGTTCAGTCTCCACATTGTTTTTAATTAGGATTAGCTACTCTATCAAACAGTAGAAATAAAAGCAGTGTTTCAGCAATATATTTACGGTCTTGCTAATTAAGTCAGTGAAAATAAAGAAACTGCAGACAAGGAAAGAGGAAGCTGACCAACACAAAAATAAAAAAAGGATCTGGACAAACTTCAGCATGAAAAGAAATAAAAACTTGATGAAGAAGCCAAATGTCAGCAAATTTCAATACAAAACGTAAGCACCTAAGAGCATCTTAGGACTCACAGAATCACAGAATCACAGAA
>NW_010102838.1:0-90072 GCF_000699245.1 Pterocles gutturalis
ACGATCCCCCCAGAGAGGGAGGATCCCGACACTCACGAAACGGAGATTACGATTTGAGCGTCCCAGGCAGTAGAAGGGGGGGGAAAGGCCTTGGAGAGCGATGCGGAGTCAGGAGAGAGCAGCGAAAGCAGAGCCAAGGCAAAAGAGAACACTCTTCTGGGTGTTCTTACCTATATACTGGGAATGACGTGCATGTTATGGAATATCATCGGCTATTCTGAGTTTCAATTTTAACATAAGGGCAAATCCTATGCTAGCAACCGGCTGTGCCTCTTTGCTCATCTGCTGACCTTGGCAGCAGAACAAAACACCGGTCTTATCAGCTTCTCCTGAGCCTAAATCCAAAACACAGCCTCTTGCTAGCTATTTATGAAGAAGAGGGAGAGAAAAGAAAAAAAATTAACAGAGTTAACTTTAAGTTAACTTTAACCCACGACAGTCAGACACACATTAAAAACAGAGGAAAAAAACCACAAATCCACAGCTACTTAGAGTTTTCAAACTACAGGGCATTGCTATGAAGAATAGATATCAGAGAAGAGAAGACAGACAGCTTGCCTGATGAGTAGGAGCTGTCAGCAAATTCCTAAAATTGCTTTCAGTTAGTCTTCTCAATTCACACTCTCCGGTATCATAAAAAAGTTCCTCTGTTCTAGGGAGCTAAGAGCTGGTTTACTACAGCTCAGTAAAGAAACTTTTTCAAGTAATTAAGGTCAGATTTTTCGTCAGATAGAAACGCTTGTTTCCATTTGCAAGTTAAGATGCACGTAGAAATATGAAATGTGGATATGATCAGCCCACAGATCTATTTTCACAGCTTGTGTAAATCCAGTCTTTCACAAACACAAGTCTCCAACTCAACAAAACTTACCTTCAGTGTAGTCTGCCATTTACAACACATTGATTTGGTGAAATCCCTATTAAGCTACACTAACTTAGTTCTTGTACTTACTCAAGATTAACCAATATGCCAGCAAAATTAGTAACAATTATCTGAATATAATCTTACCTTATATGAAGAGAAGGAGAAGAGGAGCTCTGTAGATCTATCTGTAGAGGAAAGAACCAGTTAAATACAAAGATGAAACCAGCAATCAGTGAAGTGGCAGTCTAATTTGAATAACATAGCAGATTTGCAGTGGACATCAATAAAGTTTTCCACATTCTAATAAACAGAGAGGTTCATCTGAGCTTAACCTTTGCTATTCAACACACTTCCACTTTCAGAATAGAAAATGTTATGCAGATACTCAGTGCGCCTCTGATTACCAATGCCCGAGATGGAGATCTCCTGTCTGTCGGTCTCCTCCTACCCAGCAGCAAAGCATTTGGTGAAGAGAGAGACCAGAAGCCTCTGCAACTTCCAGGCTCTCTCCCACCACAACCCTTCCAAAGCTGGTTGGTAGGAGCACCTGCATTTAATCATTCCTACTTCAGAAAAACAGGACAAACCCATTACAAATGCCTCTACTTCATGCACAATCTTTCTTGCAAGGAGTTTTTCTTTCTCTCATCCCATTATACCTTTTCCCAGATCACTGGGGAAGTCCTTCAAAACCTGTTGCTGGAATAAAATTCCCTGCACTTCTCTGAGCCATCTGGCCTCCTGATCTTTCTCTAGTTGCTGCAGCTTGTAATTAGTCCCAGCTGAACATGTAGTCAACCTCCTTTAACATTCAAAATCACATGGGGCATATACATCTCATTGCAGGGCAAGGACCAATATATACAGACTGAAAGCCGATTTCTATTATCGCCCTTTTTTTTGTCTTCAGAATCTATATGAAGAAGAGTGGCTTGGAAGTTCAGAGGCGGAAAGAGTACACACATCACATTTTATGATATAGTAGAAATGAAGAAAACACCTACGTTTATTATTAATTCTAAATTCTAATTAGCATACAGTAAAGCTTTTCCACTGGAAAAATAAATCATTAACTGTGTAGATAAAAAAAAGACTTATTTGCAAATAGCAAATATTGGTTTTGTAGAAAATGATGTCAGAAGCCAAAGGTTAGAATTTATTGCTAGAAAGACTTGAAATTAGGATGTGTTAAGTCGAGAGAAATTGTGCTGAGCTGGAACTGAAAATGTACTTAGTGATATTTAAGGTTAACTTAATGTGCAATACACCACCAGAATGAAAATACCCAGATTAACTATATTATCAGGAACACTTTCAGAGAACTGCAGAAAATGAAATACTGAAAAACAATGATTACTTTGGAACAAGAAAACCTATTGCTTATATTTTATTTTATGAAAAAAAAGCAAACTAATGAGACTGTATAAAACTATATTTTCATTTCATGGTTATAGCGCCAGTGAAATGTCTAAACCAAAACAAATTTTGTTCATTGTTGTTCATTATTTATGTTATGAGAAACCAAAAACAAAGTTGGCTTATAAGCATTAATGCAAATTACTCTCACTGCATCCATATACCTGTTCTATTAGAAGTGTGGACAATTCATAATGAATAATGTGATTTTTTTTTTTCCCCACACTTACTTCACCACCTTGAGGCTATAACATGTAGCAGTTTGAGTGAAAAAAGGAGAAGGAAAATAAAAAGAAGAGACACAGTCCTGAGGGAGGGGACAGAAATGCAGATGTCAGTCATTCCCTGACCACTACACTCATCCCTATACCTATCTTGTCTCTTGGTAGCATTATTTGTTTCCCATTGTTCATAAGAGCATAATTTCAACAAAGCAGAGGCAGAAGGTACCTGCACTGGATGCACTTCAGAATAACACGCTGGGGGATGTTTCCAGGTGCCTTCCTCCATGAAGGAAACCTCAGCTCTGGGTTGTGGGCATGGGAAGTGCTCACCCTTGGCTGGCTCTGCCTACATTCTCCTTGGAGGGATCACCTTCAGCCATTAACATGGAAACCTAGCCTGCTTCCCTCATTCTAAGTGTGGACATTTTTTATGGCATATATGTATTTTGTATACCTTGAGCTACATTTCACATTATACATGGTGATCCTGGTGTAATTACAGTGACCTATGGTAGAGATTTCAGGACTCTCAGGTGCCCCACTGGGAACCCATGGGGAGCTAATTCCCAGCAATTCTGAGGCCAGCAATACCCACTGTCTGCAGAAGCAGAGAGACTGAAACACATCAAGTGCCTTGAAGAGTAATGCTGTGCCATCACCTAGGATAGATGAGACCTGCTTTTTTTGGTGGCTGGCACACAGCCTTCCTTCATTGAGAGCTTCAAATGCCACCATCACTCAAAGGTATCTGAATTAGTATCTCTAGATTGATGCTATAAGTCCTCAGCACTCATTTGGGTCAAGAAAGCAGAGCATTG
Source organism: Pterocles gutturalis (assembly GCF_000699245.1). Classification (NCBI taxonomy): domain Eukaryota; kingdom Metazoa; phylum Chordata; class Aves; order Pterocliformes; family Pteroclidae; genus Pterocles; species Pterocles gutturalis. The sequence continues at coordinate 3,324 of NW_010102838.1, forward strand.
CCTCAGGCATGGCTGGATACTCCACAGTGTTACCGAGACCCACATAGCCATAACTACATTTAAAACAAAACAAAACACAAAAAAAACCACTTCTATTTTAGACCTTGCTTGTAAGAGCCTCAAAGAATAACACAAAACTACACATGGCATAGAGGGGTGGTTTGATGAAGACACTGACTGGCAGCCATGTGTCCCTAGTTCTGCTCCTGGTTTTGCAGCTGACTTGCAGTGCAAGCCTAAATGAATCGTTTTTATCACTTTGTGCCTTTGTTTGCCTATCTAATAGATAAGGTAACAAACTTGCTTTTCCTTTAGATGGATGGAGGAACAGCAAAATGTACACCTTGAGAGCAAAAAAACTCAAGCGTGAAGCTGGGCACAAAAGGCCGCAGTCTGATGAATGCCTTCCTCAATAAGATCTTTGTATCATTTCTTCATCCCTCTAAATAACTATAATAAACATAATATAATTCTTCTACAGAACATTACATTTGATGATACCATTTGGTACTGTAATTTCTGTGAAGATCTGAATAGAATCATGTCAATTTTGGCTCTGACAAAATGAGGCTAATAGCTACCAATCAATCAATTCTGCTCAGATTTTCTACAAAAAAAAAAAAAAGTACTATAGACATACTTATCAATATTTCTACCTATTTGTAATGTATGTATTAGTAACCTGAAAAGATTTTATTGTGAAGACCTTGGAAGCGTAATATAAAAACCAGCTATACCTGCAAATGTGTTTCATACTGGGGAAAACATTTATGTTCTGAACCCTGTTCTGCTCTTTCACAGTCAAGTTTATAGCCTATGTGTTACCATGTGGCTAAGTAGTTTTCTCACTGTTAATTTCTTACTCTTCCTTCTTATTTGAATGATAACAGCTGGGAATCCTAGCATATTATAAGCTGCCAGTCTCTTAGGAAGCTGCAGTTACAACCATTAAGTAAACATCAGTTATTAAAATTAAGTTTCTGGCATGCTGAGAAGCCTGCATTTTTATTTCGATTACAAGTAAATGTGTTAAAAACAAGGATGGTGTGCTCCTTTGCTGCTCACTGCTCCTGCTAACTGTAAAATTCACTGGTTCTAGTAGTTCAAGCTATCCATCCCATGATGACAATCAGAACAGTTTGTTGTTACAAAGAATTATGTCTGGACAAAATATGGGTTTTGTAAAACATTCTCTCTATTCTACTAACATTCTACATTATTTATGTTGCAATAATGTTTTATATAAATACCTGTGTTCCTTTTAATGATGAAACGAGATTTGGAGTTGACAAAGAGGGAGAGAGACATATAGATAAATTTGGGGAGGGAAAAAACATACTAATTGTAGAAACTGTATCTAGGACCTTGATAAAGCTACAAATTGAGGAAATGCACAAAGCAGGAATAAGAGCTAGATGGGACTGAAACATAGTAAAGACGACATAAGGAAGAAAGCCAAGTTTAGGTGGACAAACTGCAGAAAGACATAGCTAAATTAGGTAAAGGAAAACGCGAGTGGAATATGACTCTCCATCATATCCTGGGATTAGATGGGGGTCTGACCAAAATTAAAGAAGGAAATGCTAATAATCTAGCTATAATCAGTCAAGGGGTATTAACTAAATGAATTGTCAGTTTCACTTGTTCAACAAAAAAATTAATCTTTGACTAAATCAAATCTGCACACACATTCTTAGAAAGAAGAACTGAGTTTTGGCTCTTACCCTCTAACATCACAGGAGATCAGTTCCTTTTCTCTGTTTGCACACACACATAGAAAAGGTTGGGCCAAGGGTCATATTGAAAGCTTAGAAAACAATACTGAAGGCAGTTTCCCTCCTGTTTCTGCACAGTATTTTATACAACAATATAATAAATACAGTTGTACTTTATATATATATATATATAGGCAATATTTGGTGGTAAAGTTAAGACACATTTGCAGCCTAATTAAACCACATTCATATTTTCTTAACTCTCTTATGTGATGTGCTTCAAAATTGCCAAGCCTTCTTTGTCTGGCATTTCTGCTTTGCACAAAGTAACTGAAAAACAGGCGGCTGCGTTGTAAGTTTGACTGAACACAACTTGATTTATCCATTTGTTTTTTCTTCTGCTTTCCTTTTTTTTTTTTTTTTATCCAACACACACAAAGACGCCGGGTATATGTGGTACCAGCTGAAAGTCCTGTTGTGCCTCAAGAAAACCTTGTTGATCAATACCAATCCCATGTAACTTACTCTGCATTCTTTGATCCTTCTTAACTAGTTATTAAAAAACCATGTCCTTGTGTTAGTCATCTACACATAGAATTGCTGGGTTTGAATTCTGCAATAATGATACAGGCACAGATAGCGTGGAAAGGAAAACATAATTCCATCTGGACAAATAACACTGATTGACAGAGTTATTTTTAAAAACACTTATCACTTAGGTTTTCGTGTGTAAAATAACAGATCTTTTCATATTTCTTTTAACTGAGAAACACTCTCCAAGCCCAAAGAGACCATGTTTCAATAATTCCAGACTGATGTAACTGCACTGCAATTACTCACAGTAATTTATAGTTTTGTCAGCTATGCGTTACAGGGTATATATGAACTAGAACCAGATGATGGACTATCAGCAAAAGTATAAATATTGTATTTATCTTGAGAGTTTTCAATAGATCTGTTTGCTAAGACATTCAGACTGGAAGCAGAAGAATTTAAGGATGAACTAGAAGCTCCCTTCAGATTTTACTGATGTAATGTGTGAGTGAACGAGAATGTGGCCCTGCAAGACCTGCACAGGGAGCGTGTGAAGCACTGTTGACACCAGCCACATCCTTACACAGCACACCAGATGCTGTCAATCAGAAAGTCCTAAGGAGACACAGTGTATAATTTCTATATTATTTTTTTCCTATTTCCTTTAATAGGTCTTGATTCAAATAAGAAATCATTCTCAAGTGAGCAAGTGAATTTTATTTTTCCACCTAACAGTATATCTGCATCTAAAAAGTGAGGATAACAGGTCCTGTCCTGCTCTCTAAATAAAATGCTAGACATTTATTTGAATAGTAATGCAATTGCAGTGGGTTACCAAGCAACTCTTAGTCATCTGAAACCTACATGTACAGAACCTTCATATTTGTTAGTGGTATCAGAGAGTACCTGTGGGGTTCCCTGGGGTTAGGTGCTGTAAAAAACCCCAACAGAACCTAAAAAAAATCCTTGAAAAAGCATGTACTCCACATAGAGTAAGAAAAGCACCAGAAAGGACTCACAGTTAAACTACTGTGAATGTGTTTCCCGACCAGATAAGAAGTGAGCTAAATCTTGTGCCTCCTTCTTAGACACTGATCATTCCTACCTTCCACGGAAGGTACTGAAAAATATGTTTATTTCTATACATTAGAAGTCTGTTGAACTGGAAAGCCTACTAAAAATGAACTTTTAAAGGAGAGAGATTTGAGGAGAACCTGAAAAACTGTGTCACGCTGAAGAATTAAGTGCAGAATATATCTATCTGATGCACGTTGGTTCATCAGATATACTATGAATCACTGATAAAAGAAGCCTTTGCGTTGCTGCTGGGGTATTTTCTACCATACATTTGCCAGCTCTGTCTGACATACTTTTTGGAAATGTTTCTAATTTGTATGAAGAAAGTATATGAAATCACTGTGCATATTGTTGTTTATTTTTAATTTTCTATGGGTTATAAAACGCACACTGAGAACCGAACGCAAATCGTTTCCTCTTCAGTGTTGCTGAACAAGATATCAGATCCTTAATGAGGAAAAAACAGAACATCAGTTTGTTATGCATCTTATTCATGAGTACATCCAGAAAGGATGAATAGATGGCTGACTGTAATAAGGAATAGCTAATGACACACAGCACAGCAGACATTTTCATTATACATCACTTCTCTTCAGTTACCAAAACTATAGATTAGCAATGATGCCGGGAAAAGGAACACACCTGACATTTTGGTGCTTGATTCAGCTCATACAAATGAGCTAATTTTCAATAGATGGTTGCAAGCTCAACAGAACTTCCTGAACATTTTGCATTTTCAAGTTAGAGATACAGGGAGCAAAAGTAAAAATTCCTCTTCTTTGCATTTAGTTGACAAAAAAAAAAAAAAAAAACAGTGAAAAATACATATATATAATTCAAATGAAGGCAATATGATGAACAATAAAAGACAATAACAATATAACACATTCACTGTAAATGACTCTTTTGGTCTCTAACAGTCCTAACAAAGGCCCTAGCATAGCACATGAAGATTTTCACCACAATAGAAAACCCACTGAATTGGGGGGTTTTGTTTGTTTGTTTTTAACCTGTAGCAAAGTAAAACACGCTTACATAAACTGATGGATCAAGGTTCATATTTTCTAACAGAGTTATTTTTATCGCATAATTTGATTGTGAGTTTCAGTATATGTTTATAAAGTATCATGACCATGGCAAGACTAACTCCTCCTTTAACCTTGAAGAGTTATATTTACTTTTGATTCTCAGCTACAGTGATTGTTTTGATACAGTTAAGGAAGCAAATTTTCCTGAATATGAACATAAAAGACAAACTGCTTGTGCTAAATATGCAAAAGGACTTCTTAACCATGCACCTCTACCCCATCCTATCTGCCAGACACCTTTTTTTCTTCCTGCCCTCACATCAAATATCCTCATTGTCAAGTGCAAAATATGAAGCCCAGGGCTATGCAATCTTTCCTTTGCTGACCTTTGCAAAACTGGTTTATAGCCTCTCATAGGAGACTGAAATTGGTCTAGTGGGACAGAGAGAAATATCTGGGGTCAGAACACGCTTTCACTCCTTAAGAAAGCATTCTGTACAAACCATGTGAGAAATACTTCAAAAGGGGAAGGACGTCTTTTCTTCCCCTCTCTTATTGCTATAGCCAAAGCATGAATGTTTCATTATTCCATATGTTTCCGAGGGGTGTTTTGTTTGAACAGGTTTTCAAGGAAATACCTGGAAATGGAAATCTTATGACAGAAAAAAAAAACTTAGAAAATTTGTGCTTCCACTCAGAACCAAAGTTTTTCCTCCTATAGTGCACAAAAATATAACAAAAATAAGGTGTTTCAGTCTTGTTATGTAAATGGGGATTGTTCATGCACACGCAGTGAATCTAACAGAAAAATAATTCTATTCAGACTCCACAAAAAACTATCAGAATCTTAATTCACTATTAAACTGTTAAAAATTATTTACTGTAGTGTTCTAAATGAAACATAGTATGGATATCTTATTCCAAAAATTATTTCATCTGAGAAATACACTTTGTCTATTTTAAGTATAAGGAATTTGATTCTGCTTTATAAAGAAACTAACAAAAGGTAATAAGGGATTATGATGTCTTTCATAAGTGGACAACTGTTTTAACCATAGAGTGCAAAGGGATAATGAGTTGCCTATTTTCTAGACTGTAACATCTATAGCACTGTCTCTTGCTGGTCTTATGACACTTCACACCTGCAACATGTTCGTTAATTATTCATATACAATTTATAAGTAGAAAAGAAAAATATAAGTTAATAATTTTCTTATTAAGATTGCCATATCCCCTTGCACAAAAATGAGATGGATCTAGGAAGCAGGAAAGAAAACAATGAAAAACTTTTGGAGTAAAGCTATTACACCTAGCCAGAAACAGTACTGATAATGCGGATGATGTACTTGCTCACTACTTTGGAGTAACTACCTAGAAAGCTGTGTAGAGTAGACTTCTGTGGAAGCTACAGAGGAAGAGACCAAGTGACCATCAGATTTATGCAGCTACAAACTGACAGTGAGCTAAGATTTGCCAAAATTTAAGATCTCTGAGCAGTGGGGTTGATTTCTCATTAACTCTGTTTTACTGCATAAGGAGGCTTTAGGATGACCCAATATAATGCAGCTTTAAAAATATACAAACCCATACAGCTTTATTTTTCATTCTAGCCTCTCTCTCTTTTTTTTTTTTTTACATGTAATACCTTTGGGAACAAAATTCTGTTAATGTTCTATTACATTTTTAATGAAGAATAATAAACTGTTAAATCACACATCAATCATTTTACTGCATCCTTAATGTAATGAATTAGTAAACTCTTTGACAGTTCTGCTCTTACTATACGAGTAGAAAGTTGCCAAAACATGGCTGATAAGTGAAAAAGGAGCAATCCATATACCAGACTACATCTATTAATGTGTGATTACTGTCTGATTACTAAAGCAAGACTAACAGTCCATTGTTTCCAGAATATACAAGCATAACCCTGTAACGGATGTAAAAAACAAGCAGTATCATGAGATACTGCATCAGAGATATATTTTGAGATGATTACTAGAATTTTCCTAAATATGCTTATGTAGGTCAGTTGTCTGGATTTTTTTAAATTTACATGCTTCTCAACAATAAACTAAAGGAGAACCTAAACCAAAACATGAGATCCAGCCTGCTTCCTTCTGAACTTCTGGAAAGTCGGGATCTTGAATTCATCTCTCTTATGAATGCTACGAACCAGGTCCATTCCTATTTGCCAAACTAGAACTTTAAAACTAAGCTCATGAGAAATTCACAAACGTTAGCTTTAATGTAAATCTTGTTGAGAAGTCTGCAACCTTACTTTCAAAGCTCAGTACTCTGATCTAAGCGACCTACAAATCAATTTAAGAAGTATCAAACACTGCAATTAGAAAATCAAAGGAGGTAAGTATGCTCAGTATTTCTGAAAGGCAGACCTCAGACAAGGCCAGCAGAAGAACAGGGGTTTCCTACAGGGTGGTATCCACCATGGGCTAGTACCCAAAGTCAGGCAAAATCATCACTGGGGGTTCATAGGACACAATGCTGTTTAAGACAGATATTAAAGACATTATTCTTATTGAACTATTTGAGAAAAACTCAAGACATTTTCTAATACTGCTAATTCATCTGATAGCAGCAGGCATGTGGCTGTTAAAGAGCAGAAGAAGTCTTTGACGTTCTTTAAGATTCTTAAAGGTCACAAGTAAATTTGAGTGTTACACGGTGGAAGAATGCTGCTGGTGGAAGAGTCAATGAGAGGTAACTATGATAAAACTGGTCTTACATTTAATGACAGTGACCTGCCTAAAAAAAATACCAAACCCCACAACTCTCTGACCCTTTGCTAGAAGCAAAATGCATGAGCATTAACCTAAAATACCTCAATTTGACAGTGTACAACAGAGAAATCTTCACAGTCAGGAGTGGAAAAGTGCTGTGAAAGGTATCCCTCCTTGCCAAGGGGAAGAGACTTCTTGCAATTTCTCCTTCAGCTGAGTACCTGCACAGATGCTAGCACAGATCTACACCCAAACCTCAGAGAGAGGAGGTCAGCAGGGTGCTTCAAGTGGGATCTAAACACCAACTGGCCTGTCTGACCTACTGACCTTTGACTCTCTTCGAGGAATCATTCTTTAACTCTGTTTGCTTGGCTCTTGGCCAATAGCTTTGGTGGCATTGTCTTAAAGAGAAATGCAATATAAGTCTCATCTAAAACTAATAATAATTAACATGTTTTTTTTTTTCTATCAGAGAATGAGGCCGGTTGGTATCAATACGTAGAAACTGTTGAAAGGGAGTGTGGAAACAGACCCAAAATTTTGGTCATTTTTTGTTTTGCAACATTTTCATAAGGCAATAAACCTCTGCCATTAAAAAACCTGTATGGTTAGCAGAAATACAGAATCATTATAGGCATGTTTTGTGCACAACAGCTTCTCCACAGAGCTAAGATCATCTAAGCCATAGTTGGCTTCTGTGTACTTTTGTTTTTGTCACAGGTTAGTGAAGATTCAGCTCAGGAGATAAGAGAAAGCAGAGTGCTTTCCCTCCCAACATGCAGTGAGTGATAGCAAGCACAGTAAAGCTGGTAAGCAAATAGCAGCAGGATGTGAGGACTAGGAAAAGCATCAAAGCCTCGATGAGCTGTGATTCAGACATGATTCAGACATATTTCAGAATCATTTTGCAGCCTAAGTGACATAAATATTTGGTTAGTCCATTATATAATGCCACCTCCATTGTTGCAGTATTTTAGCTGTTTCAATTTCTGCCAGTTTCTTAAGATATTAATCCAACCCTTTTCCCTGCCTCCCTCCTTACCAATTACAGTCCAACTCAGACACTGATGGTCAGACCCCAACAGCAGGGATAGCTCTGGATCTGCAAAACAACTGCTACTGAGGTCACTGGTCAGCACTTTGCAATCTGCTATGAAAGGCACCTGCCCAGGTGCTCTGTAACCAGACGCATGGCTGGGACCTGGTACTCTCCAGTCTTTTATAGGGTTACCAGGCTGTTATGGGGCATTGCTGCTGGGATGTCATTCCTAGTGTATGATATGCCCCATGCAAGCTACATGGAGTTGTTCAGCACCGGCTCTTGGCAGATACTCACTCATCCCTCAGATATAACAATGTCCAGAAAGAACTGTAACAATCTTGAGAGGATCGTCCTTGCATCACCTTTGCCTTGCAAACTGTGGCACCAAAAGCCCACAGCGGAATAAGATGCCCTATGCATTACAGGTGTAAAGGGCAGTTCACAAGAGAGTCCAGTGAAAGCACACCGGGTCCCTGACTGGATGTCACTAGATGATGGGTCACTTATACATTACATGGTGTTGGAATACTTGCTCCCATATTTAAGATTTATATTCTTTTATAATTTTATGTATGTAGTTGCAAAGGCTCCTGAACACCAAATAAATCTTAATCTCGTGCCTGAGTGAAGAGAAAGTGCAAAAAGAGATTATACATTATATTTTCTAGTTTTCCAATCTGCTTACCAGATTTTTCTTTTTAATACGTGCAAGTAGCAAGAGTCTATTGGGTCAACTAGCTTATAATTAATTATTGATTAGATATTACAACCGTACGTTGAGATTCATTTAGAAACCAAAGTGCTTCCTTGGTACTTATGTTAGCATTTATTAAATATGCATTATTAATCTGAATTATGTTGTGTTCAAATGTAAGCCCTTAGAGCACAGATAATGATCACAGCATTAGTATTTATAAAACAGAATTGATTTTCCAGCTTCACTAAATTAGCTGAAATATGGGATAGGCTGCAGGTATTGAAGAATGAATGCTACTAGAGGAAGTAGGCATGCTTAGGTTTTTAGATGTACCCCAATAAAATAAATAAACAAACCTACACTTAATTTATTCCCCTAAATAGTGTACACATAAGCAAGATTTAGAGGTCTTTAAAAAAAATAAATTAAGAAACCATCATGGGACACACATAATTTTTATTCCAGAAGGAGTCCTTGCAATATTAAAAAAAAAAAAAATATGCAGCTATTCCACAGAAAGCTAGTAAAACTCCAGTAAAGTAAATGGTTGGACATTTCACTATATATTTTGAAAAAGATTTTTTTATTTTTATCGTGATTAAATATAGTTCTATATGAAAGAAAAAAATGCTTAATTAAATGAGATATATGACAAGTAATATTTATGACAGTTGTTTGGGATTTCTTAATTTTTTATATTTTAAAGACATCTTGAAATCTCACCACGAAATTCACAACTTAGCAACAAACCTGCTACATAAACTTTCATAAGTGGCATCTAAACTATATAATACTATGGCACTCGAATACAGATTATTTCAAGGAATATGGTTAAGTGGCACTTCTCAGGAGAAACATGGAACTGACTGTAACTTTGAAAAGAACAACTTTGAGCATCCTTATGTAAATGATGTGCCATGGCCTTCTTTTATGCAGCACGTGAGACAAGGGTTAACTCAGAATTAGAAGTGTTGCATTAAAAAAAAAAAAAAAGAAAAGAAAGAAAAAAAGGCAAGAAACCCCAAACCAATCCAGTAACATGAAGGATCAACATTAGGTATTACATTATATACATTACAGGAATAATTTCATTCATTTGATAGCACATTTATCTAATGTCTGTTTTACTGTTTCTCTGTAGCCAAAATGTTCCATTATTTGCATTGAGAATTTTCACATTTATATTCATATTTTTTCACACAGCAACAAGAATTAAACAAAAGAAATGTACTCACATGGTTATAACCATCACAAAAATTTGGAGGGCACCGGGTGGGAGATACAGAATTTGAAAATATCCTTTTGTCTGCCTTCTCTTTGTAATACTTCAAAATTATGTCTAAAAGCAGAGAAGAAAGAGGAAGCAGATGTGTTATTTTGTAATTATGCAGCCTGCAGTTTTTCTGACATGGAAGGGATGGGGAGCTCAAGAACAGGCTTTTGCCACACAAGTTAAAACTCCAGCATAGTCAAAATCAGTTAAAGGGTATTTCACTCTTGTTTTTGTTGTTGTGGGATTTTTTGGCCACAGACAGGAGGCTGCTGTTTGATTTATAACATGGCTACTAAACCTGAAATATAAAGGGAATATCGCGACAGAGGAGAAAATGGATACTCGAAGTATGTTCATTATACCTACTAACCTACTTACCACTTAGCATGAATAAAATATTGAAGCAAAACAACAACAACAAAAAAGAAAAACATCACTTTAGGGTATACTTGTTTTTAGACTTTAAAAAAGGACAACAACATGTTGTTTTGATGTTTGCTTGGACTGAGGGAAAGATGAATATTAAACTAAGCACAGCAGGCTTAAGACATGTTTGTATGTACACATGCACACACACACACAAGTTGCAAATAAAGAGCAGACCAGGGACTAAGAAAACATCTTTTTCTGTTACACTGTTTTTACAGTCATCTCTCATTTTATGCCTGTATTGTGTTTTTGCTGTTTGGCTCTCCCTTTGCTATGATTACTTTTAAGCTCAGGTATCTTTACTTTCTATTTCTGCTCAAAAAGTTGATAAGAATTAATTTGCAATCACACTAGTCAGAACAAATAAAGAGAAATGTTAATAAAAATTTGAGCTTGATGCAGTGTATACTCAAAAAAATAAAACACATTTTGATCTTTAAAGTGCAAATCGGTTTATGAGAATATGTTTTCCCCCATTTGTACCCATAAGTATTAACAGGTATTAAGTTAGATACTGAAGAGCTTACCTATTGTTCTGCAAATACAATACAAAATGATTTTCAGTGAACTTAATAAAGTACCTGGAATATAAAAAAGACATTTTATCTAGTAGGCTGCACACGTTTGGTTCACATCTTTGAAATCAAGCCAAATTATTTTACAGGTGAAAACACCTTTCACACAGCTACAATTATTCTATCACATATTACGGAGACTTCATTTCTGATTAAAACTATTACAATAGTATACAACAAATGATTAAAATTAATCTCCCTTTTTATTGTTCAAGTGGCAACCATATTTTATTTAAACAAAGAAGTTACTACTATTTTCATTTTAATACATTAGTGCATGGATTACTTTTATATTTTTTATATACCTGCATTTTAAGATGTTTCAGCAAAGAGAACTCACACAGTTGTTTTCACAGCTTTGGTGCATGTGGAATGTATGTATTTTGAAGAGTAGGTGCACCAGGAAAAGCAAAATTTATTTTTATTATGAAAAAACAGTTTGCAAGCCTTCTCACCTCTAGGCCCACAAGAAAAGGCACAATAATCCTCTGAACAGACTTCATGTAAGTGCATGTGTGGTCTGGAAATACCTGTAGACTGTATCAACAGTTTAGCCCAAGAGGTTCCCAGGTGCATATGTACTATGTCATATCATTGTAAATTCAGTAGAAGGAGGCACACACAAATGCTCTGTCTTCTTTCCCTCAGTAAGTTAATTCAGCAGCCTGATGTTACCAGTTTAGCAATAATCTGGATCACAGGGTAGCGAAAAAAAAAAAAAAAAAAAAAAAGGAGAAAATGCTGAGTGACAAAGAAAGCAGATGGGAAAAAAGAAAGAACTTGCTCTGAGATTACCATTCAATCAATTGGTGAGTTATCCTCAGGTACCCAATAAGCATTTGAATGACTACAGGGAGCAAGTATGCTGGAAGCTGTGCTTTAGCTGGTGTAAAGATTCAGAACGTTATTGAGGTTAATCGAACATACGGGAATTTACTCCCTGGTCTTCAATAAAGGTTGGATAAAAGGCAGAATTTCCATTCTCTAGGAAACCTAAAAATGTATTTTTCATTCTGATTTAGAAAGAAAATCAATAGTTTGTGTTTCCTGTGAAATCAAAATCCTTCCAAAATCCAGCTACTGGAGAAAGGAAAGAGGACAAAAAAAAAAAAAAGAAAAAAAAAAGAAAAAAAGAAGAAGAAAAAAAAAACAAAACAAAAAACACAAGGAGAGGGAAGGGTTGTTGCTGGGTAGGATGGCTAGATGTATTACATACTTGAAGGTGGCTCTACCCACCCAATCTGGGGAACGGCAACCTTCCCTGCACTTCTACAGTCCACAAGAGATGTGCGTACTCCCTCTTTTAGCAGAAACAATAATGAGAGCTGGGTATTGCCCTGTTCGGGGCTTCCTCTGAGGCATCTTGTTCACATCTTAGTGCAGCCTGACTCCAGTCCCATAGGTTTGCATCCCAGCTACCCACCACCTACCTCTGTATCTCCCCTCTCCCTCCTCGTTCTCCCTTCCTTTCCATCCTCTCCTTCGCACACGTTCCTCCTTAGAGCTGTTGTGATTAGGGGTGCAGTCTAGCCCACAGAGATTAATTTCATGTATTGTTGCTAAATGACTAGAACATTATGGGACTTTTTCTCAATGATTTGCATTAAAAAAGTAGGGAGAACAAATACTGATTTCTAATTTGATTTGGCTGTAAGAGCCACAGTTTGCTGTGGTCACTTTTTAAGCAGGCCTATCTATTAAGTATTATATTTGGAGACAATGAGGGAATGTTTTGTGATTTTTTTTTTTTTTTGCCATCACTCATCATGATTATTTAAATCTAATTTCAAAATAAGTGAATGAGTAGAGACCTTGTATCCTTACCCAGGCGTTGGATCACTGCTAGCCCATGTGCTACCTTCACAGCCTCCACATGGTGAAAGTAGAGAAAAGCAGGGGATTGAGTTCCAGTCATTATGTTTGAATTAAGCTTTTCAGCATCTCCTTTTGGAATCTGAGTTTCATTTCCAAACCAGGCAACTTTTTGCAACCTCAGTATGATCCTTTTATTTCAGACCACATTTGCACAAAACCTAAGTCTCATAATGAATGAATTCATTTCAGCAATTAATAGACATTTATTAATAGGCATGGAGGGGTTCAAGGCCAGGCCGGATGAGGCTTTGAGCAACCTGGGCTAGTGGGAGGTGTCCCTGCCCGTGGCAGGGGGTTGGAACTAGATGATCTTTAAGGGCCCTTCCAACACAAACCATTCTATGATTCTATACATTTAGGACACAAACAAATTTTAACAAAAATAAAAAGAACTGTGCCTTGAAACACATAAACAAGTAACTTGAAAACTGATTGTAAGAAGATCTCCTGGAATTAGTTTCCAGTATAGAAAAGTTCATTCCTCTAAGTTAAGCTTAGCACCTTAAAAGCACTTTACTTAGTGTATGAAAATTTAAAAAAAAAAAGTATGTACCTCAAGAGTGAGGACTCTTGGAAACAACACGAATACTTAAAAAAGAGGTAATAAGGGAAGGCATATAACCAATAAAAGTAGTATTGTTCTCACTGTGCTCAAATTTAGTTTTGTTGTGTTACAGTAAAAATAAAATGTACTCAGATGTATTGGTCTACAGTTGTACCATATATTCTCAGGTCAATCTGGAGAATGTTTGGGCATTCAGGATGCACATTCATGTATTGTAGAACACCAATAAAAAGTAAATGAATGTATAACTAATGCTAGATATAATTATCATTATTTACAGCATCCATCTGAACAGCTAGCAAGTGGTGCTTAGATAAGTGAGCTAAAGGTCTGTATCGAACACAAGCTGGAAATGATTTTAATTTACAACAAAGATCTCAATAAATATCAATTTTTAAAAATCTAAAAATATTGAGGCAAGGTGATTAGACTTCCTTAAGAACCATCAAACACATTTTTTTGGGAACATACTGCATGTTCTGTGAGATTCCCTCCAGTCCCAGTTATTTGTGTTAACACTTACACTTGTGTGTATGATATACAGATGTATATTGTAATGCTCCTCAGCCAAAAAGTGCATGATAAGCACCAGCGATTAAAAGTTGGTTTTCCATTATGAGAACATTTATTTTAAAGTCTTCTAGAAGCTTCTGATATACCTTTAAGTAAAACCTTCAAGGGTCCTCAAGAAATTACTTGAATAGATAAATAGAATTGAAAATGTGTCTTGTTCAGCTGTCTTGTTAAGCTGGTATGAGCTACTTTTGTCTTGCCTCTCCCAGAAGCTAATTTTCCCTTCTAATTCCAGGAAAAGAATCCTGATATACAGTAACATTTATCTGAATGCAAACATCAAAGCAAAAAGGCTGACAAATATAGACAGGCAAATCCACCCAGAAAAGATGCAGATCAGTGTCAGTACTTGCTAGAAAACATGGTCTCCCAGGAGAGCTGAAAGGTTTTTCCTCCTACCTGAACTAACCCCGCAAGTGGAGCAGGTGTGACGGATCAGAGCTGCTTTGCGGATCAGCTGATAGGACCTGCTACTAGCCAAGTGAAAATGATGAATGAGAGTAAAAAGCCATAGTTAACTTTTCTGTATAGTGAATTTTGGAGATGAGCTATTATTAGGTGTACAAAACCAACCCAACCAATTCTTCAAATTCTTCCAGCTCATTTTACAAAACAAGCTTACAAAGGGGATGCTCAGTTCATCACGGTTTACCAGAGCCCATTTATAACAGCTAAATAACACGCATGCAAATTTGGAAAGGTCCAGAAAGTCTCAGTCAAAATTCATTCTATGTCTCAAACTTTGAGGAGAAACGCCAAAAAAGCCCACATCCAGTGTGCAAATTGTCCATCATCCATGTGCAATACATGGTTCACTGACTGACTTATCACTCTGAAGAAGAAATCCATTTGTAGGCTGTAAATTACTAAGCTGAAACTTCCATGCTGGCAGCTTTTAATGGACTTTTTTTCAGGAATGCTGACAAAAAAAATCCAGGGTGATGCATCTTCTTTTACTGCAAAATGTGTGTTACAATTTAGAAATATTGATGAAAAGTGAAAATCAATTTCTTCTGTCATACCTTTGTGCAGAGACCATTTGGAAGGTGATATGCTACAGTTCCAATCATTCTTACGTCTTCCAGCACCTATGTAAAAAACAAGTAGATAAAACAAAATGGTCAAAAATAAGAAAAAAACACCACCACAACAGAAATTTAAAGGTACATGCTTCCAGTGTCACTATCCACATCTCCAGCAAGAAATCCGTCATATTCCTTTTTTTTTTTTGGCGCCAGATCCATCACCCAGTTAAGTGAAGGTACAGGCTACTGCTGGCTTCAATAGGAGTTAGAACAAACCTCCAAACTGCAATTCTTAGGGTCTTTCTTGCTCTGTGATATTTGATATCAGCAGGTATTAAACAGATACCAGGTTTGAGGGCATTTTTACAGCATGCAGATAATAACAGATTACAGAGCACTCATTGAATGTTGCCCTATAATGGCATGTTGTGGTAAACATACATTTTAACATGGGACATTTGCAGAACTTTAAGAGCACTGGAAATCTAATCCCAAAGAATTCACAGAAATATGTACAGAAGTGTGTTGTGACAGACATATCGGGGGCCTGATATCAATGGATGAATAAATGGTGAATTCCAATCTAGTACTGTACATTTTAAGATACGGCTAATTGTGTGAAAATACTTTTTAGACATATCAGGGGGCCTGATATCAATGGATAAATGGTGAATTCCAATCTAGTACTGTACATTTTAAGATACGGCTAATTGTGTGAAAATACTTTTTTTTTTTTTCATTGCCTATTTGTTAACTGAGTGAAATTCAAAAAAAATGGTCTATTTTCTTTAGATGTATTTTGGTTTGTTTGATTGCTTTCAGAGAATACAAAATGTTTCATTCCTGTTTTCAAGATGGAACATTTCAACTTCCCATTTTAATGCATAAAAAACTCCCCAAATAATAGAGGTGGAGTAGAAGAGGTTGAAACATACACATGCATCATTTGCCTTTGATCATTTTCCAGCTTTACACAGGAAGCCATCAAAAATAAAATAAAGTCAACCAATTTCCCTTCCTTGTTTTTATCTATTTAATTTTCATCCCGCAATCTAAAGCTGTCTCTCGTCTTCTTTAAAGTTCTACTCACGTATGTGTAAAAACAAAAAAAACCCACAACCAGTGCTTAATTCAGACATTTTCAAATATAAATACCACAGTATTTCACAGCTGCAACCACACTTACTTGGTGTTAATCTCCTTGATGATATATACCAATCACATGCAAAAGTAGGTGACCTGGCCTTTTACAGTTTGGGGCTGAAGTACCCCCATGTTTCCCTTACAAAGAGTTGGGAAAAATGCCAGAAAGTCACTAAAACTCCCCAGATTAGACTCATTCCTGGGCTCTCGTCTATAGTCATCACCTGTGCGTCTCTGCTGACGGATCTAGCTGCCGTCACTCAGACACATCCATCTCTTCTCTGAGGTACAATTTTTTTTTAAGGTTCACTTTCCCCAAGATTAGATTTTCATTTGATATTTGTTTATCTCCAGGCAGCAGCAACCACAGCTGGAGGTCCGCACTGATCTACGGATTCCTGATACATTTAAGCAAGGCACTGTTTACGGAAGAAAGAGGAAAGACATGAAGATTTGCTCAGCACTCTTGTCCACCTGAACGTGCAACTGTAAAGTCTGCTATATAAAATCTCACATCTTAAGTTACTAAGGTTAGAGATCGGTAGCTATAGTCTCAGATTTTACAAACTTTGATTCTGTAACCATTTATTGGTGCTCCCTTTGTTGCTCTCTCATGAGTGCTTTCTAATATCCAGAAGGATTTTCATTCAAATCTTAAAAAAGATCCACTGCTTCTCTTACTAATACATCCCTTCCCAAGGTATAATATTCTATAATAGGTCTAATAAGGCATAATACGTGTCTGTGAACCTCAGACAACAAACTGTATTTTAAAATTTCTGAACATTTTACTCATATAAAATATCCTATATTATTTAACAGTCACATAAAGGATAAAAACACTAAAACTGTGCTTCTTCCAGCTGGGTTAAGAAATACGAGAATAAAGGCAAGGAACTTGCTCTTTCAAATCACCTTTCGAAAATGTTCAGGGACTCTTCTAATACACACCCCAGAGTTACAGAGACGGGTTGCTTACAGCATTGTACAACCCTTCTTTGGCTCCTCAGACTTCACATTCTGGGGTCGCAATGGCATGCAAGGGAACCCATTTAAAAATCTTCCTTGGTGTCTGTTTATGTTTGTGTGTGTGTTTGGATGTAAGGGAAGGAAGTGCAGCAGGAGAAAGAACAGTTTTCCAGTCTCTAAAACAAGACAATATTGACAATGCTGACTATGTCCAGGGGAGACAGGACCCAAACCCAAGGAAATATCTCTTAAACAGAGTCCTGTGACATGCAGTGCAACTGTCAAAAAGAACAAACACGTTAAATAAGTGCTGTTAGTCACAACTCAGAGCTGTCACGTATTTACATTCAAAATGCTTTTTAATAAAGAATTTAGACAGGGAAATCAAGCCCCAAAAGGTGGTTAGATCTTGAAGTATTTATTTTCCTTCTCTTTCCCCCTTTGTCGTATTTGCCATGCTTTGCTTGAGCTTGTCTGCTTTATTGTCCCACTTGGACAATAAGATAGGGCCATTGGTTTGAAAGGTTTTCATTATTATTTTGCTTTATTTTTGTATTTCCCACCACAAACCTAATTAACTCCTGCTTTGTTAGAAAGCTGGCTGTATGCACAAAGTAGGTTGCAAACATTTTAATAAGCAGTCACTGGCTGCATGTGGTATTTTTTTAAAACGCTAACTTATATAATAGATGTGCATATTTTGATAGCATAGAACAACATGTGCTTTGAAGAAAACAAAGGATTACTCACAGAAGCTATTAAAACGTCCCATTTATATTCTTGTTTATAACTATTTAGCTCAGATAACTGGCCTCCTTTTCCCCTGATCATGGATACCAATTTGTCTTTCTTCAATTAGCTAATCTGTGCCACAAAAGTTACAGAGCTCCAGCTTCAAAATCAGATTTCTGGTTATGATTCTTCAAAATAGGAGCAAGTGGGCATAGGAGCTGATACAGAAAGGGGAAAAAAATAAGAATCAAGAGCAAAGCGTGGAACTTGTTTACGGAAAATAGAGAGGTTTGAATAGTTAACTTGGAAGATCACAAAGTCAAAGCAAAATGGAGGCCTTAAATTTTGAGGAATATAAAGTAAGAGAGAGAGAGCAACAGCAAAATACTGTGAGAGAGATGCATCTGTGCCATTGAGGAAGATTAAAACCCCACAAATAAATCATAAAATTAATAAAACCATGTTTACAACATTAGACACTGATAAAAACATTTTCAAAATGTACAATAGTTCTGACCTTGCTTGTGTGGTCTTCAACTTGATTTCGTTCCTCAGATTGATACTAGGGAAGATTACAGTAATGCTTCCAAGCACAGAAATACATTATCCCTAAGTGAAATTATTTTAAGATTTATGAGTACATGTATATTATTTTGATACAGTTGTACAAATAAATACAAATATTAGATAATCTTTAATTTGCTATTAAAATTATAAACTTTAAGTACTGCATTACAGTGAAGAATACCCATAATTTACAGAGTTAATTCATAAACTTGGATAAACTGTAACTACAAGGAAGGTTATGGACTCCATTCCTCACCTTCAGTTCTCCTCCATTTCTGCAAGCATTTATGTTAACAAAATAAGGGTATTCCTCCTGTGATCAAGGCATGCACAGCCCTGCCCACGATATGCTTTGTGTGATGCAACTCAGTAATAGGTTTTTCAGTATCAAGGGTCCCAGTTGAACTAAATTCCATGTCCCTTTGCTCTCTTTTTTGAATCATATTACACCATTGATTTTTAAAACAGAATTCTCCACAGAGTCCAATAGGGCTCCACTTGGAAATCGATGGTATGATAAAGCCTTAAGTATTCTATTTGATTCAGCTGTGGAGATGGACTGAAAAGGTTAAAAAAAGGGTGAAAACCACACCAGCAGGTAAGCTGCAAATAGATTTTAAAAAGAAGGAGAATTATCTCTTTTTTGTCCGATCCTTTCTGCAAGTAGAAAAAGTGGAAGCAGGTTTTCTCCTGCCTCTCCAGGTGAGTGCAGTACGTAACTAAATGCAAGAGCTCTCTTCTCCCTCTAGCTCTGTTGAATGGTTCGAGTAAGGAGAAACCAAAACCTTGTCCCCAGCGCCCACAGACACTGCTACGTCCCCGTGTACTGGGTACAACCCCCCAAAACAAGGACCAACTTCAGCAGCACCCCATCTCTGCCCCTTCCCTCAGCCATCAGGAGATGCCACAGGCCAGTCTCTGCTAGTCTCTATGGAAAAAATAAACATCATTCTCTCTTTTCTGCTCAGCTTTTCTGTAGTCAGAAGCTTGCACAGATCTGAGAAATACCTAGGACGCAGAAATTTAGGAAATCTTTACATCTGTGGCACTGATTAACATAGAATCAAGATGAATAAAGCCAGCTTTCAGCCACAGAACACTGGCTAGAAGAGAATGCTTACAGGGGTTTTTCATTTATAAGGAAAATACAACCCAAATAATACAATTTTACTGTAAGGGTCATAAATTACAGATCAGTGACTAGACATGCATCCAGCAGAATCTGATTTTTTTTTTTAATGGTTCAGGTGGAGTAATTTATACAAGGGGGCAAAAGATACACAGTGTACTACCTTATTCTCTCAGACTAATTTTAAATATGGGCTAGCTCATTCCCCTTCCTAGTAAATTGTCAAAGACTGATGACAGGGAACACAATTCCAGAATCCACAACCTGATCACAACAGTCTTGATCTCCCATCATCCTTAAAACTGCAGGCCAAGCTCAAAGGGACATGAATTTACACAGAATAGGTCACATTTAACATAGGAAATCCAACGAAAATAAAATCCTTATACAATCCCTTATACAAGTTGAAGAACTTTTTTTTTTTTTTAATAGATATGGAAGACAGCCTACAACACAAGCAGAAAAAGAAAAGCACCAATGTAAACTAATTTACACCTCCCCATCATGCCTTTGTATGGTTCCTCTCTGATTAGAACAGGTCTCTTTTTAATATTAGGTGCTTAGTAACAGAAAAGAATTTGTAATAAGATTTCTCATAGATGAAGCATCTGCTTTTTGCTTTCAGGAAGCAACATTTGCTTTTACCCAGCACACATTTTAATTGCCTAAGATGCAATTTCCCTTATGAATAATTTGAATACAGCTGACTTTTTGACTAAGCAAATTTTCTTCAGAACTCAAATGATGTGTGCACTGTAAAATATGGAAAACCATGTGGCAGGGTAGCAGAAGCAAAGTGATGGAAGTATAGCATTAATTTTAATGTCATTTAAGAAATCACTGAGATTCTTATTCTGTCAGTGCCATGTGCCTCTGACCACATGTGTAGCCTACATTTTAGTTCACAGGCGCAAAGCTATTCTCCGCAAAGCTCCATTCACGTCATCCTACCTAATGTCGGCTTTGCCATTACAGACCCTCTGCCAGTAGCTCATAACGGCTCTGTAAAAAAACCGCCGCAAAGTAGAGCTTGGCTACAAAGCTCTGTCTCTCCATCAGAGAATCTGTTACTGTCTTTCCCTCATATACTGCCCTCCTGGGGCCTTCTTCTTCCACCTTAAAATATGAATAACTTAGTGAAGTCGCTATGTCCTGCAGCGGGAAAGCAAGCCTTAGCACTATAATTAAAACTACTCTAGTTTCTTTTGACTAAACATAATAAAGGAGAAAAAAAGATTAAAAAAATAACTAAAGCAGCACATTTTTTTTTCTGGTGAAAGTGGCAGGTGTGAATTTTCAATAAATCGTGCAAAAGATTTAGATACCACCTGAGAACCATAGATAACTTAAAATAACTAAAATTTAGATCACCATCTTCTCTTCAAAGAATTAAGCCATATAAAAATGGTGGTTTTCACTATATCACAGGGCCAAAACAGGACTAATAAAGCAGCTTTGTTGATATTGGCAGTCTATATAATTTGGAAATGCATTATCTGTTCCTGAAAATGCACTTGATGAATACTTTGTAGAAGCTATATTAGCTGCCTAGCCTAGCAAATAAACTGAAATACTAATTATTATTTCTTTAGAAAGGGGCTTTGTTATTTATTTTAACGTTGGATTTATTTCACTTAGAGGAACTTTATTTTACAAGGATTGTGTTGGGAAAATTTGTCTCCTAGGGGAAATAAACTAGATACTTTTGTACCCTCGTAAAGTACTTTAGCTGATGAGTAACCACTAACCATAACTTAATATAATTTCAAATTATTTGCATTTTCACTTGCCTGTAGCAGCTAAGCCATCTGTTACACTTTTAAATTTTTTTATTATTATTTTTTTAAATTAGCAAACAGTCTTTATCTCTGCCTGCTTAGTGGTAACACAGTGTTCAGCTAAACTGCAGCAGTGAATCAGAAGAAGAAACCAAATTCAGCAGCTTCTGATGTCTGTTCCAAATGCCTGATATGAGATTTTAGTTCACTGGACCAGGCAGATACACACACTAAACTCTGGCAGATGAACATACATTCCATAAAGATGATCCTATCATGTTTTATACCACTCAGCCATTTTTTTTCTAAATCAGTTCCATGTAAAATCAGCTAACTCTGGTATAACCCTATACTACATTTCATTTTATAACAATAACTTACAATTAATGTACTCTTCAGTACAACAGATCTTGATTAACTGAATAAATCCTAAAAAAAAATATGCTATGACATGGAAAATGGGCTTGTTGGTTAAACAGAAATACTTAATTCCTTTAGCAAATAATAAAACACTTGTTAAAAAAAAAGGACCCTTAACTTAATATTAAGTGATTTAAATCCCACATATCACTAACCATGCCAAGCACATTCCTACGGCTGGTGAAATAACAGGCTCTTTTTGAGTTTACATAGTATTTAAGACAAAGTAGAAAAAAAGAAAAACAACAACAAACCCCCCACACCAATCTCCCTGCCCTTCTGTTACTCTAGCGACACTGTGCTGTTTAGGGAGTTGTGGGATTTCAAAGCCATCCACATTAAAACTTGGAAAATGTTTCCCCTCTGGAGAACAGTACTAATTAATTCATTAGTGATGAAATGTATTCCTGATGAAAAATGCCTATGTATTTAGGTCTATCTTCTGATTAGGGAAATCTTCTCTGGGTGTTGGAGAGAAAACTATTCCCAGAAATTAATACATAAAAGCATCTGTCTGCTGGGAGGAAGTTTAGTAAAACTCTGAGGGAGAAAAAAATAAATGAATTGCTAAACTCTTTCTCAGTGTTGACAGTTTTCAGTATTTAGGGGGTGCACACAAGTTGAAAAGAGAACATAACGGCTTTTTCTCTTTTTTTGTCCTTTAAGATTGTGGTGATGAAGTCTTTTTGGTTTGTTTTTACTGAAGACTTAGAAGAAAAGTATCTACCACCCTGCATCTATACATACTTAGAACAAAAATATTACAGTTCTGCCATTGGAATTGATAAGACCTAACTGTAAGCAGCTGTGTTTACATTTAGGGCATGCATGGTCAGGGAACAGCCATGAAAACTGTGGGAAATTACTCAAGTTCACTGTTTTTTAACCTTTTACAGCTTGAGCGCCCTAACAAATGTCTATTAAATGAACAGATCTCAGTAAAAGTGTTACAAGACAAAATCTCAATACCTGGTATTAATTTGTCTTGAGGGAGTGGGAGGTGGTTTGGAAGTCATCAGAAATCACCTTAAAAATTACTAGGAAAAAAAACCTCGAGATGAGTCACCTGAAAACAGATTCCTGGGAAACACATCCTGTACAGAGAAATTCTAGTCCAAGAGCTGTCAGCTTAGCAGCTAGACTGCACAGAGCAACAGCAGCCTCCACGGGTATCGCCAGTCTCTCTGACCAGGCTACAAAGTTCAGCCCTCAATGCCACGTTCAAGAGGCATGAGAGCAGATAAACCCACCATCCGGGACTCTCAAAGCTCTAATGCTCTGCCAATTTCATGCAGATGAAAGATCACACATAATAGCTTATGAGAGGTTGGGCAGCTTGTTCTCCTTCTTTAATACAATAAAGTACGTATAATTTATCACCGCATAAATCCAAAGAAAATTTCACTGAGTTCTCCAAGGGGAAAGCCCTTTTTAAGTACAAAATACATCACACTTGTGCTTATTTAAGACTATCTTACTCTTTTTCTCCATACCAGAACCAAAAAATTCTGCCTCGCATGAGTGTTTCCCTATAATAATTAGATTAATAAGTGTGGACCTCCAGTCACTAAGGTGTTATCCAAGCACTGTTGCTTGTATTGCTTTGTTTCTTTATGTTATTATTTTTATCACTTAAGAACATTTTGTGGTCTGCCACACTGGGTGACTTGCAGCAGAAGCTTGCATAGTGCATGGCTTGCTTTGGTTTTGAAACTAGCCCAGTAAAGGTTGATGATACACCTCAATATTTTTTTTTTGGGGGGGGGGGGGAATTAAAATGTACTCGAAATGTACTTGAAAATACATTTATATAAGAAACACAGTTGTAGAATCTCAAAGCACCACCAAAGAGGAGGGAACAACTTCTGCCTGAACCATGGGCTAAGCAAGCAACTGGAATTAAAGGAAAATAAACTGAATTTGTTGTAGCCACATGCACATATCAGCTGTGCAGAAGCCAACTAAAAGAAGTGGATATCGTATGCAGCATACACCTCAGACTCCCCTTTTTTCTTTACCCTCCCATTTTTGTTAAAAAGTAAATGAGCCTCTTTTAACCTCACTGAAAAAAAAAAAAAAAAGATATTTCCATCTGCACTTTCCAAAACATTATTTCTCAAAGCTAAGGAAAAACCTTTGTATGTACAGAAATGTTATCCTTTTTCCTTTGTTTTTTCACCATTTCTGTAGATGGTTGCATTTATGTAGTCTAAGCAAACTGTTTTAGGCAATTTCCAATTTACAAAGCTATTAGCCTTTCACCTAAGCACAGTCTGGTTTCTTAAGGTAGGCAGCTCTCTTGCTTTAAAACATTACTTGTTTCCAAACCTGAAATTTTGAAAACCATCACATATTTGTCTCAAACCTGGAAGTTCTTTTTCCTGACATCCTGGCTCCTAGCAGAGCTTCTCTGTACACAAGTAAATCAGATATAGTATCTGTGAAATACTACTTTCTAAAATTTCTTAGGATAAATGTATATAAGCTTCCTCTACTGATTTCACCAATAGTACACTGGCCTTGTTCACGACTCCCTTTCCTTGACTGTTATCACTTTTCATCTTTCAGTCCCTCCCACCCATATGTAAGAAAAAAATTACTCTTGGTCAAAAAAAAAAAAAACCTTATATTATCCTGTGAGACTAGCAGAACATTAAAAAAAACAGATTCACGCTATGAAAGGAGAATTAAAAAAAAAATTTTGCTTAAACAGCTGCAGAATAAAAAGGCAAAGCCAAGAGATATGGGGGTGGGGAATCTTACCAGAATAGTACCTTAAAACCTCACTTAGAGAAATTTTAGGGCCAAATAGTGTAGTCAAAGGGATGAGATTAAAATTTAGCAGTTGAAGTTTAAGAGGGTGTTACAAGTTTTCTCTTCTTTTCCTTCTTAATTTATAACACCATGCACATTAAAAGTTTCACTATAAGATGCATTCATCCAGTTCTAGAATGATGGACTAATTTAAGTTGGAAGGGACTCTGGGAGGTCATCCCATCCAATCCCCTTTTCAAGACACGGGTCAGATTGCACACTGCCTTCTCCAGAAGATTTCTGAGCATCTTGCAGGACGGAGATGCCACATTTCCACATAGCTAATCAGTTTCCTTTATTTATTTATTTATTTTTAATAGCACCTGAGAGCAGCTCGTGGGTCTCTTTCATTTCCCAAAACACTTGTGTTACCCAATTCGCACCCTTCATTAGGCAGGACCTAGCCACTATGATAGGTTTTGTCATTAAAGTGAGAAAACTAATGTCAACTGCCAGTGACAGTAAATCCAAACTCATGCTTGAGCACAGATGCAGTGTGTACACATATGCAATCAGGCAAGAGCAGGTTGTGGAACCAAAGGGAACAAATGGTCCCTTGGGTGAATCACAACTGTGCATCCTCCAGATGCTCCTCCCCAGACCTACTGGAGAATAAAACATGCTCCTTAAAGCATGTGCGCAAGATGTTTTCCTTCACAATCTGAACAAGCTAAAAGCATGTGTAAAGACCTTTCTGGAAGCTGCCCGGACAAGGCACTGGTATTCAGCAGTGTTTTCCTATAGCACACAAACATCCAAGATTAGCTGTATAGTTCCTGTTCACATTGGCCAGCTTGGTCAGAGATACACACTGATGCTGAATTCCCACAGACTTTGGCGTTGGGAAGCCGGTGTTTGCTGTGAGGTTAGCTTTATCAAAACAGTAAAACATGCTAGAAGCACAAATCTGCCCCATCCTGTGAAAAAGCAGGGCAGAGGACCCTCCGGCAGTGCTCCCTGCAGGTGCACTCCTGCTTCAGGATAAGAAATTACAGGAGAAGTTGCTTGGCAATACGCCACAGCTTTCTGTTCTAGGTCTGAGACCGAAGAGGTGGCCTCTTACTCTTACAAGCACAAATATACTGGTAGGAGAAAGATGCAAATTTACCTCACAGTAATTCATGTGTTCCCATGGCTTTAGCACTTTCTAGTAAATGCTCATTACCAGGAAAAGTAACAAAAACCAGAGCAGACTTTGAACTGTCAGTGATTTTAGAGCATTGGGCAAAAAAGTAAATAATGCACATAAAAAAGGCACAAGATATTTCTTTTAATGGACTAATGAGAACAATAATTGGAATGGGCACACATCTGAGAAATATCTTTCCAAACTGGAAAGAAAGTAAAGTTGAACAACAAACTGACAAGGTACTGACATTTTATTGGCAATTTGTATTAAATCTGAAAGAAAATTTATATGTTAGGAAAAAAGGTCTCCTGGAATGACAGAAAGAAGAAAGGAAAAACAAGAGTCAGTAAACAGATATGATATACAAAGGCAGTAAAATTCAATCTAAAGCAAATAAACACATATTTAATCAGAAATACTCTCTCATCCTCTGCAGAATCAGAGCAATAAACTACATAAATCTGAGACCACATAGAGACCAGAGTTTGTTCCATACGGTTGCAATGAAATAACAGGCAAACACTGATTGTTACAGAAATCAAGAGGTTAACCTTGATCAGGAAGTACGTATCAATTACAAAGCAGACTCAGACACATCACAGGTGAAAGACTAACAACACCCTCTTAAACTCCAACTGCTAAATGTTCACATAGTCCAAGTAGTGTGACTTACCTTCAGCCAAGGTAATATCCATGAGACCCGGTGAGCCTAGCCCAGACATTACCATTTCTATCAGAGAATGAATTTCTATTACATCAACAAAAGCCTCCTGGAACTAATTGGCACTCATTGGCAATCTCAGCACAGAAGCTAATGAAGTACCTTTTGAGCCTGAGAGTTTCTGAAGAGGTGATCTCTCCAGCTCAGAACTGAGACTTGTTAATGAGGCAGGATAAGGAAGATTCCTCTACTAATGCTCAACCCTCATCTGTCCTCACTGTAAAAGATGGGATTCATCCATATATTTAAGGAATCCAGGGAACTCCTGTGAAAAAAAGAAAAAAAAAAGAAAAAAAAAGAAAGAAAAAAAACATTAACACTGCACTTCACTGCTCACCGGGAGAAGGAACACAAAGTTTGCAATAAGAGCTGCTGCTCTGTTCCCCGCTCCCCACCGCCTTTGTATTTCATTGCTTGGAAAAATATATTTGGGATCAAACAGGGAATATGACAGAACATTAGTAACAGCAAAGGACCGATCCCTAGAAGTCATCATTGATATTCTACCCTGAAAGGATGGTGTCTTTCCAAATCTTAAGCACAGTTTGGAGGAGTTGCACGTACATTATACCTGCTAAATCTTGAGATACTCCATTTACCTAAATATAGCAGTTCCCACTGCAGAGCTTTCCACACTCAATCAACCTGCTATTTAGAAAAAAAAAAGCACAACAGAAAAATTATGAATAAACTAGGAGCTTTATCAAGCAACTCTGTATATTGCTATCAGATAAGCTATTTTTATTATTTGGAGTCTAAATAAATACCCATCAGTTCAACTTGGCAGGCACCTTTAAAACAAAGAGAATACCTTAAGTGCTGAACCACAGTCTTCACCTATGCTCCATGCTGAAGTGCTCACAATACAGGAGAAAGTCTTGCACCAGCAGACACAAGCACAAGAGACCTTGTCAGTCTGGCGACAATATAATGGGCCAGAGCTCTTCAGGAAAAGGGGTGTATAAAGCGTGTGTTCCTGAATGTGAGGTTATAACTGCAGTTCATCTACTTTTTTAACTTTTTCCAGATATAATAGTTCATTCTGGCAATCAGTTAACTGGCAAAAAATTGAATTATACACTTAATATTTTGGATTATTATTTTGGATAACCCCTACAAGCATGTTTATTCCTTTGCTTTACATTTAGTATTGGTCTCAGATTTGGCACTTCTAGGTATTAAAACCCAGATATTAAAAAAACCCTGATATTAAAAACATACCCGTTGCTGTGAAATTGCCCTTGCAAGGAACAACAGTTAAGAATTACTATGTTTATTATATTATAGTGCACTTCCTTTTATTTTTTTTCTTACCTATTCACAAAACACCCATCAGAGCTTCAAGAAAGAGCAAGTTAGAGGCACACATAACTTTCCCTGAAAAGATGACAAAGGGTATGTCATCCAATAAAGGCAGACCTCCAACCTACAACACTCTGGAGACACACTGAGTAGGTGCCATTTGCCAAAAGTCAAATTGTTTTGGCACAAGCAGAGACATGACGGAAGGGTGGCAAATCTGTGCTAGTGTGCGCTGCAGCTTCTGACAGACACGGGCACGTTATCTCCCTTTCTCCTGAGAGATGCTGTGCCACCCTGCAGCTTGTGGAGTCCCAGTGACAAGTTTTTCACGGCAAGTGCAACTGTGATTTGGGCAACAGATTAGCAGTCCGTATACCTATGTCAAATGCACAAGCAAGTCCAAACTTCTCTGCAGTTTTCTGCTTTCAGAACTGCTCTGAATCTCTGGAATTTTGTGTGTCTCTTTGTACTTGCTCGACAGCAAAGACAATTACAAGCATTTCTGAGTTGGGAGATAGTAATGAGTTATTACATTTAGTTAATAATTTATCATACTTTTATTACTAACCAGCAGACTTCAAGATTAAATACTACTTAAATAAAAATGCCAGCTCTAAATTTACCTCCTGACAAAATTTTATTTTTTTTCTAACTGCATGTGTTATTCTTGCTATTTCAAAATTATAAATCTCTGAAAAATCAAGAGATTTGTAGTTTGTACACACCAACTTTTAGCTTTAGTTCTCCAGTTCTTTAATTCAACCAATGCACTTTTCTTAAAATCTTTTAATTCTACTTAATAAAGAAATTAAATCTTAGATAATGGAGATACAGAGATCATCTGTTATGTTATTTTACTCTCTTATCTCCACTCTTTCTCCTTTTTGCTGCTTTTAGCATCTTTTATACTACCTCTAGACTGAGGTACATTGGGGTTTGTAACCCATCAGTAGCGCTGTGTACCAAGCATTTCCAGAATAAGATGAGAGTAATCATAAGATTACACGCACGTCTTGGCTAGAAAAGCTGAAGACTCACTGGGGTTAGTGCCTCAGACTCCGTTATGCCATACCAGTTGGTCTATCTACATACTTTAATATTAGTCATCATATCAGATCTCCTCACACAGAGGCAAGGATTTTAGGTAAGAGTACCTTTCTACAGGAAACTAAATTTCATTATTGGGACTTCTAACTTTTATCCACATAGGTCTCTATCGCAATGAATTTCCAGTGTTCAAACTTCAGCATACATAAGAACCGCAAAAGGTCAGCACTTCTTTACTTCCACTCAGAACATACACCCTTTAACAGACTGTAAATATATATGTACACACATATTATAAAAAACTTTTCAGAAGCTAAAAGCACATGCAAGACTGAAATCAATACTGAAAGGGAAGAGTGACAGGACAGAGGATGAAGAATTAATAAACAACTAATATTATCTTTAATCATAAGAAATTACTTTCTGACTAATATCTACTACTTCAATACACATGTAAGAACTTATTAAATTCATTGATTATTCAGGCTCTGGTCATAATTGACTGTGCTCCAGACAGACAGCAGCAGCAGACTATCTAAGGTTCAACATCAGCTACTAGATTACAGAAAGTGCCTGTGCTTATGAGAATACAATTCAAAGTAACAAAAATGAAAATCAACCAACTAACCAGGCAAGCAAACTGTGGCCTGAAGTTTCTAAGTAAACAAAGCTAGAAGAAAAGTATCCATGTGTGCTTACTCTTTTTTAAATTTTTTTTTTCTTTTGATCCTGGAGAAAATGAGGCATTAGTCATGTGCTGTTTCCCACCCCCTGCCCTTTATATTCACTTAGCTTCACAGCCGGGAACTGCAGGTTTTTTAAGCACTGTTGCAGGCATGGGGGACTCAGGCCATAAAATAATGTAATACTAAATAATTACACATACATTAAACTTGGACAACATACTGTAAGTGTTAGGTTTATTTTCTAAGTTTACATCTCTATATGCATCTTACTCTTTGTTTCCAAAAACCACAATCGCTTAAGAGCAAATGCAATCTTTTTTCAATATCTGTTCACTATTGGCAGACATTTCTGAAAGATTTATCAATCTGACATTGACAACTGTGTAAAATACCATTCATTCATCTGTAAATGACTTTCATCGTTAACCTTTGATTCATATATTGGTTTTGTTCTTCTAATACTGGAAACTGATTACCTAAGCCAGCAAATTTCACCTATAACACGGTGTAGGTAGGTTGGTAGCAACAGGACACAAAGTTGGAACGCAATCATGGCAGTGGCACAAAGCCTTCATCAATACAGGCTGATTTACATTGTAAGGATCTCATTCTGATTATTTTGAAGCTTCTCTACTAGAGGAAAAATCCTCACTCTTCTTCCCATGAAAAAAAATAATCAGAAGAGAAGGTAGACTTTCAATATCTAGGTAACGAGATCTTTATTTCAGCCTAGTACCACCTTTGGTGTATAGCACATGTTAACAAGGGTTACTTTGAGATTCTTCACTGCAGCACGAGGGTAGAGAAAATAACAGATTTGATAGTGATTAGAAAGTCAGATACTCCACAGAAGCCTGACAGCAATTCAACAACTAGCAGCATCCTTTACTTTTATCACCCTCATCACCCTAAACTTCCTTACTGGTTGTTTACCAGGTGCTGGCCGCTTATCTTTCTCCCAAAGAGACAGACAGACAAATACCTTATAAAGTTTTCTTAATCCTTAATTTTTCAGTCTCCATTTTCCTGACATGAAGCCTCTCTCCCCTACCTGACTAGCAGAAGAACCTAATAGCAGCAAACCAGCAGAAACCCTGCGTGGAGCCCAGCCTCTTCCTTGTAACTGACAGCACAACAGCCTTCTACCCACTTAACTCTCTTTTCTTCAAGACAGACAAAAAAGGAAGAAACTTCATCGGGAGTTTAGAAACTTGACATTTCACTGTTTGATGCTCACTTTCATCAGCAACAAGCTCTTGACTTTAATAATCAAAAATAACGAAGAACAATGAAATCAAAAAATGACACTTTGTGTCTGCTTAGACTCGTGGTGCCTATATGCTACCACAGAGTAAAATCATTTTATCCTTTTTTAAAAGCATTTTGCTATTGAATGTAAAGTACCCTTAGCTATAACTACTCATTGCCTACAGCAATCAGGTCAGTCTTTAAAAAAGAAATTTCAAACATGTTTCAGATGCATTAATCCATATCTTCTTAAGCAGTATGTTACATTGGTTTCCTACAACATGAAATAAACCACAGGGGAAAATTCACATTGTGACACGCTGCAACAAATCATACCACCCAGATATATTCACATGAAAGGCATCACAGGGCCTTTTACACATATATTTTCTGGTTTATAATTTTTAAAAGTGCACTAAGGCTACAAAATACATTCTGTTTGAAGCTCTTCAAGGCTCAGAGAAGATGAACTATTTCAGGTTTTAGCTTTGTGTTATTTTTATTGCTTTATCCTTCTCCATTCTTCTTTTTTCATTTAATTCTCCAATAAAGAGCTAAAAGCTATGTGAAAATGAAAGAATACATTTTTCCACTTACTATGGGTGTATGCACATATTTCTACATTTACACATACTTAGCTGTAGATGTACAGATAAGCATGTTTTCCATTCCACATCAGCTACTGCTGTTTCCCTCTATTTATTCCTTTCAATGAATGAGGAAAACCATATTTTCAGAAGAAAATGGAAACAAAGCAAAAGGAAGCAAAGCAACAACTTTAATCCAGAACAGCAAATGCCTAAAATATTTGGCTGGGAGTTGGGAAACCTGAGGCAGGTAGTTAGACATGGATAACTGGACTTGGGTCTCTGCCAATCTAGCTTCATGCCAAGTCTACTCCATTTGCTTTTCTAAGGGTAGTCAGTGTCTTTCATTTTATCATGAAAATGTATCATAAAACTTTATCACTCAAAATTGACAAGTTGCCATGGAAAGCTTGTTTCAAAGAATATTCTTCTCCAAAATAAAATACTTAAATAAAATTTTCCACCACTCCTACTTACCTTTTTAGAAGAAGGTGAAATAATTCCTTATGACATCATCACACAGACAAGTCAGAATACAGCATGCTTATGACATGGCATAAAAATATGTGCACAACAGATTCTTAAAGACACTCAATGAAATGGTCACTAGTGTTCATAAACATTACAATAGAATTTTTTATCACTTGAATTTTAACATAGGATGGGCCTTAATGAGCACAGGAAGCGGAGAGGGGCGTCTCCTTAATAAGAGGAGGAACAGTAGCATTAACCCTTTCAACCAGTTGGGTCAATGGTGGTGCAGCCCCGGTATCGGATGAACTTTGACTCAAGTTTCTTGGTTGGCACCTTGGAGCTGGGGGCAACATCCTTACTAAGCAAAAGTTTGTCCTTGGTTAGTGAGGGAGCAAAGCCTCTGGTGCGTTCTCTGCTGCTGCTTATCAGCAAGGAATACAATTACTGCCTGTGGCCTTTTTCCAACCAAGATGTTTGAGGCAGCCCAAGACCTTCCCTTACCATCAACAGGCAGCGAGTCCTTTCCAGTCAGTTGTTTGCAGAGCTGGGATGGTTGTACATAAGTTCACATTGTGCTGTGACAACTAAGAGGTGGAACTGCTGCTGGGATACACCCAGGAGCTATTCACTGCTTTGCAGACCAAAGAGGAAACACGCATCACATTAGCAGAGATGTTGGAGCCCAGTCAAGCAGCCCCGTCTGCTCCTTGGATAACCAGCAGCGCATCTAAGAAAAGGCGACAGGTGATCATAGTAGGAGATTCTCTTCCAAGAAGTACGAAGGCGCCCATTTGTCGACCTGACGTGCTCTCTAGAGCAGGGGGCTCGTATCAGGGATATCACCAAGAGGCGACCAAGCCCTGTACAGCCCGCTAACTATTAAGGAAGACCCAGGGAATTACAGACCCGTCAGTCTCACCTCTGTGCTCGGAAAGATATTGAAGTAGATCCTCCTGGAGATTCTGCTGAGGCACATGGAAAATAAGGAGGTGACTGGTGCCAGCCAACATGGCTTACCTAACGGCAAATCATGCCTGACACATTTAGTGGCCTTCTACCTCCTTTGCATATTATGAGCACATGAGAAATAAGTGTGTCAAAGCCTTATATCAAAGGCTGCATGGCTTGGATTTTTAACTTTCAGGATAGAGCAAAACTTCTCACTTTCAGCAAACAGAGATAAACTGAAATGGTACAACTGATGGAATTTTAACATGAATTTTCATAATTTTAAATAAACTCAGCAGCTACATCTGTTTGTTTTCAAAAATTATTGGTTTTGCAAATAAACCTGAAAACTTCTGTTAGTGATGTAATCTGGTTGATGGCATTATACCAAGAAAGCAGTCACTCTGCTATCTGGAACAATATTGTCTACCTTAGCAGTCCTGTTGTACCTACCCCAGAAAGATCTGCATCTACTGGGGTGTGGGAGGGGGGAGGTAAAGTATGTTTCTATATGAAATACATCTTCTAGAATTCTTCTGAATTATTCAGGATGATGTTTTTCAGACATTGTCCAGCCCAAAAATTAGCCATTTAGCCTCTCGAAACTGTAAGACTCTTGTACTAGGGACTCTAAAGCACAGTAGTGATGAAAGACTAAGGAAGCATTGGAGGTTGCCCTTAAGAAATACTTTGCCAGGATCTCAGAATAGCAAAAGCTCTAATTGCTAGGGTTACAAAAAAAGATGCAAGACTGTTCTGACTTCATAACCATTTCAGGACTGGTATGTTGCAGATACAAGGTAATAGGAGCACCAGTGTGATTAGGGAATTGCTTGCAATCCCTGCCTCACTGACAAGTTACACTTAACAGAACTGGTTTTAATAATTTTTCAAAAAGCAACCAGCATCTGAAATTCATTGTATAAATAAACTTAATGGGAAAAAACTTAAAAGGGACTCCTGACATTTTGTGAATTATAGAGTTTATGGACTTGAGAAACTTCATGAAAAGGAAAGCGGAATTACTACATGGTTCTTAAACACCCTCAGATACAGAAAAAACCCTCTCTCTCTCAAAGATATTCCTTCTAGCTCAAGGAGTAAGACCTACTGCATACCTATATTTCAAAACTTGTACTTTCTACTGACTGTGACTGCCTTTTACCAGAGTCAGTTGTGGAATCCATGTTCCTGGTATCCCTGCAACTTGTTTATTTTAACAAACATATAATGAAATTCCCTTTAAAGACAGTATCCAAAATTCTGGTGACAATGACCTCATTGCCATGCTTCATCTATTACCAATCTCCCCTCTTCTATGAGGTCATGACACCAGATCACTCAACACCACCATGGCTCAGCTAAGTTTCAGTTGTTTTTTTTCTCTTTAATTTTGGCATGGTTTATAACTTTCTCAGATTAAAGCAAGGCTCCACTGCTGCAGCTTATTGTTACAAAAAAGCAGAGAGTCAGAGCTCCCCACAACAACCTATATTGTTAGGCTTGTACGAACATATTTTATGAGGTTCTTACTGGATGTAAGAACAGCGTACAAGCTCTGCTCCCTGCCAAGAGGGTAGCAAAAAGGAAAAAAATAAATAATCAAAACCACACGTGCCCCCCACCCCCCAACCACCATTGTTTTCCAGCCTTTTAAAGGAGGCTCAGTATCTAGAGTCAGTAAAAGAAGCAGAGAAAGACTTTAGGAACATGCTTAATTTTCACAGTTTAGAAAATAAAGTGGAAACTCTCAAGCTGGCGTTGGGTTTTCTTCCCTGCTCGGCGTGGCTCGACAGCAGCCTCCAGCAGAACAGCCCAGCACTGAGCTGGTGAGGCACACACTGAGGAGCAGCAGCATTTTCCACAGTTTGTAAGCTTACCTACAGTCTTGTGCCCCATGTACAGAATATTATTTTCTGCTGGATTGAGAAAAATTCTTTCTAGTCATGAAACTGCAGCTAGCAATCATGGAGTCTATAAACCATATGTTCTAGGCTAAAAGGCTGTGACATGGTACTTCATCCTCTTCTTCTTTTTGCATTTTCATGAAGCTGACATTTTTCTCATTCAGGACACACCTATTATGTAGTATCTACAGAGGGCTACATTCTTTACAGTAATATTTTTGCATCCTAGTGTTTTAGTCAATCATGTGCAAAGCAGTAGATACAGAATAATAGAATGTAAGAGAGTCATTTACCTGGGACCACTAGTAATTCAGAAAAGGTCACAGAGACTAAATACAAAGGTTGCATCAGGCTTTTGAAATAAAGTGGATGGTGTTTATTTTAGCTTCATTTGGCAAGCAAACATAGTTCACAGCACTTACACTTGACTTTTTGTAACGTTATATTTTTTTAATTACAAGAGTGAATCCGTTGAGTTAAGTAGCTCCTCATTTCTTTTTTCAATAAGCCCTTCAGACTTAAGGGAAAAGCCTTGTTAAGCCTGCAGCAGAACAGCGCTTGCAGCAAGGCTGTGCCTGAATTAGCTAACCATCCCTAGCTCCCATTGATGGGACTTGTGGGCACAGAAAGAATATAAGATTGTTCCTAGTATGCTTTAGAGAAAAAGATAACGAAAGGAAGGACTTGGCCAATAAAACATTTAAATTTATCACCACAAACTCAGGAATGTGTTTTTTCTTTTTCCTGCTACAAGTGTCATACAATTGTATTTGTATTCTAAAATATTATTGAGTGTGTGTATACACATACATAAACACATGTATTTTTGTGAAAAAAAATATATATATACACACACATGTGGGTACCTAGTTAAAACTTTAAATTGATACAATTCTTCTAAAGAGGTTATGCTTTAAAGTATTTTACAGGTACACTACAGTTTTTCCTTTTTATTTTTTTTAATCACACCACCCTATAGATAGCTACTTTAAAAATCTGAATGGTTAGATATTATAGCACTGGAAGGATGCTGCACTGCATCCTTAGATTTTAATTTACTTTTTTTTTTTTTTATTTTAACCTTGTGCTTCATTAGAAGCAGATGTCTAACTCTGTTAAATACATAACCAAAGCTGTTCAGTCCTCTGGATGAGTAAGAGTATTTTGTTGGATTTTCAGACATTTCATACCCAAGTTCATTCAGAAAAACTTCCATGACCAGTATTTGTCCCCACTGATATACCAATTTTGTTTCCTTACCTTTTTTCTGACAGAATCTCCAATAGTACTTCACCCCTAATAGCAAAATAGGGTTTTTATCTATCAGTTCTAGCATTTCTATTTACTTTAATATATGTCTTTAAAGATACGCTTTATTTCTTTATATGCATTACATTAGTTACTCTGGAAATTTGTTTTGACTTTTCCTGTATTCCTCACATATACTAAATATTATTTATTTTATTTTCCAGTTTATTGGCTAGAGTGGGTCAGATTTTGAAGGATTTTTTTTGGTTCAATCATTTGAAATTTGTTAGTTAGCTATATAAGTTTCTTCCTCTTTCTCATTTTGTTCAGCAACACGACACATCCAAAAACACTATTACTGTTTCCTTAAGGAGAATGAATGCCATATCCAATGAGTTTACCTTTCCCTAGGGCATTTTTTATGTGCTCCCTCATTTTATTAAATTTGTCTTTCTGAAGTGTATTGTCATTCTAACACTTTTGCATACATAACTTTCTCATGATACGGATTCTAATTATATTTTGATTATCATTGTTTTGTAGCTCTACCAGCACTAAAATTTAAATGAACATCTATGTTCTACTTTTATGACTGAAAGAGATATTCACATCACCTAACTCTAGACACATCATTTAGGTAAATTCAGACACAATTTCCCTAGGTTCTCTACATTGTCAATAATGACAAAAAACACACCTTCAGGAGGCGATTCAGGAAAAATATAATTTCCTTATATACAAAGTATACATTTGAGCTGAGGAAAAACACTTTAGCTTCTGTTTAACTCACCTAAGTCAATAGTTTTGGCTTTGCGTGGTGTACGTAGTCTTTGAGAGACGCTATCTGCTTCCTCTGAGCGTGCGTGGATCCCATGGAGCCAGGAGGGAAAGTCATTCCTCATGCAGCTGGAAGGGAAGAAAAATAGCATCTGTTCTAATTAGATAACATTAAATAATAATGTCCTAATTTTTAATTAGACTGTCTCTTTAAAAAAACAACTTGTCTGAGTAACGTCTTTATATCTTCATGTAGTCTTTGTAATGACAAGGTACAAACTCGTACTGTCTGGGAGTCACATTACCCAAGTGCTTCCGAAAGGGAACAAGGTTTTATTAAATGGGACATTTTCTCTCCACAATTACCAGAGATGCTACAAGAAATATGAAGTTACTTGAAACTAACATGTGTCAAGCAAGTTTCTGAAATAAGCTTTTAAAAAAAATTATATATAAATACATTTGTACAGTCTTTTTGTTTGTTCATTTTAGAAAGACTCCTGAGGCTTAAATATTCCAGAGAATCAGCAGTTGTGTCAGCTGCCAGTTGTCTGAGCTAGATGTCCTATGATAAAACAGCGCTGTGGTTAACATTCACACCACTGAGGAACCATAGCTCTCCATTACTACCCAAAGACAGATGTGTAAGTTTTGACTGACAAAAAAATCTTATGAAGGAAACTAATGGGACGCTAATCTCCTGGTACCTCTTGGGACAAAGAGAAAGAGGGAATAAGACATTTAAAGCCTACAAAATTTGTTTCCTCTGCAAATGCCTTGTAAAATGTTATAAATAAATCACCAGTTTCATCATGGTGCGGCCTTTGGGACCATCACCATGACAGAACGAAAAGAGCCACGTCTTGGTAGTCTGGGACAGCAAAAGCACTTATTTGTCTGAGGCACCAAACTCCTGTCTGCAGACATATAAGCTTCTGGGAACAGGTATTTCATCAGCTACTCATTGATGACAATTATGTGATATTTACAACTCCAAAACAATGCAGATAGAGCTCTCTCTATATAAAACTTTAATGAGCAGCATGTTTTGTTGGAAGTGTCATAAAACTTTCATCAAAGTTCAAAATATTCCCAAGAAAACAGCTCTGTCTTTGACAAGAAGATCAGAAATTTGCAGTTTAGATCAAACAGTGTGAAGAGGAAGAGAAATGTCGTCTGTTATAATTATTAGGATACGATAATTATACTTTTACAAGCTCAGAAAAATTTTAAAAAGCAGCTCAGTAAACACTGTAAAATCCAGTATTAAGATTAGCTTTTATAGTTTTCCTTATAAGGAAGATAAACAAAGTTGTAGTAGTTAAAAGCTCAACAACAATAACAAGAAAAAGAATGTTGATTGATTTTTTTTAGTAATGTTATTCAGAGAGGACCATAGCCACTATAGGGGGAAAAAATGCAGTACTGTTCAGAGTTGCAAATGTGACCCTGAAAGCCCCCAAATGCCTTTTGAACTCTGTTTTTAGGCACCCTCCTGTTCAAACCAGGCTGCTGAGCATGCCTGCAAATCAAGCATCTTTGCTGTCAGAAGTGTAAACACCAGTTAGGTTAGATAATTCCAAGAATTACCTTTGGCAGGTAGCCAAGCTTCTGGTCTTAGGCAGTGAGCAAGCTAAATCTTTCTCAGACCCAACTTCCTAAATGTGGGAATAAGGAAGAATTAGGACAGGCTTAAAATTCATCCTATGCCTCCTTATGCATGTATTGACCAGTGGATACAGTTTCAAACTCGCTAGAACTTTCTGCTGGCAATAAAGATGTATTGCTCATTTCATTCATGTCCAGGACATCACAATTTGCAGAAGATAAACTGTGCTGCTTCTGGCCTCTGGATCAGATTATTTTCCCAGTAATTGCTAGGCTGGAACTGAAACAGCATCTAGATGTTGCTTTCAGATATTACCTCTGCCCTCCAGTTTGCCTTCACTAGCTATATCTACCCATGCTACAAATTCTTAAGAGCCATGAATCACATATTCAAAACTACTTTCCAGCCCACATGGTTAGGTAGTGAAATAATAAAACACTCTTTGAGCTGCAGGGTAACCAAAGCACCTCTTAGCTTCCCACTCAGACCCAGGAGGGCAGAGGAACAGGTGGCACCGTGCCGCACCACACGCTCCCTGAGTCCACCTCCTGCTCCCACCTCCAGGGCTGGAGCTGCAGAATGGATGCTGGAGGAGGGAGCAGGATTGCTCATCTTCAAATCATTTCACTTCATCATTGCTCCAGCACAGCTGCTTGGAACATTTTCTGCCATTTCAATGAAAAAGTATAAATACAGATATTCCACAACACAGGTTTTTTTGGCCTGCCTTTTCAGTCTTTCCTTGCCCTTGTCTTCCTCTGTCAGGAATGCATTTTTAAAAGCTCGTTCCTTTCATTTGTGTTTGTATATCATAGACCTGTGTTTATTCACTATGTATTTATGTAGATACTATGTTCAAAATGGCTGGGTTAACAGAACCAGGCAAGCAGTGTAAATCTTTTCCTCATTATATACCCTCAGCACACAAATTAAAGTAATTGAA
The DNA here is from genome assembly GCF_000699245.1 of Pterocles gutturalis. Taxonomy (NCBI): domain Eukaryota; kingdom Metazoa; phylum Chordata; class Aves; order Pterocliformes; family Pteroclidae; genus Pterocles; species Pterocles gutturalis. Next base: position 42,648 of record NW_010102838.1, read on the forward strand.
GTTTTATGAATGTTGTCGAAGACCTGAAAAAACAAGCAGAGCCAAGAGAGCAACGGTGCAAGATTTTCAATAAAAATACTAGGGATCATTGAGTTAAAGATTGTTGCAGAAAAATATTTGTTCAATTAAGAGAGAGAGGTGAAAATGGATTAATTTGATTATGCACTCGGGTATCTAAAATAAGGTCCTGAATGCTTATTACAAAGAAGTTAAGTTATGCTGGTTAAAAGTTTATCTCTCCTTCCAGAGATCTCTGCGCTTTCACACAACAAAGACATTGCCACAGATGCTGGAAATATAGCTGGCTGAATAATAAAAATAATGTATTCATGAGTAAATTATTCAAAGATTGACAGAAAAATGTTGAATAAATTATTCACAGAACATTATTTAATAATCTAGAAAACTGTTCAAATAACGGAAATATGTATTTCAGATAATTTATTCAGAGAGTAATGTCAAAATCCTTTGGCTAGTCCATTAGGAATGAATAATTTGACAAGTTATTGATTATAGCTCATTTCTGTATTAAAACAAAATTAAGCAGGAACACAGCTAAGCAGAAAGATACATAATTGACAATAAAGTGTCATCACCCTGATGACGAAAATCTTTTATCATGCATACAAACACATAGCCTGTGTTGAAGGATTATTTGGAATGGTGCTTACTTATCACATAGGCTCACACCCTTTTTTTTTTTTTTCCTTTTTTTTTTTTGTTTTAAGGTACATAAGTCAGGGTTAATAAACATGTCACCCGGTGCTACAAGGGTTAGGAGTGGAGGGAACCAGACACAAAGCAACAGGAAGGTGAAGAGGTGTTTGTAAATTTGTCCACGGGCTCAGTTAATTTTGTTCAGGAGGTTTTATTGTCTCCACAGAAATGGCCCATCAAAGTAGAGTTCAGGTTCAGTTTCAGCTCATACTCCCCTCTTAGAAGATTTTGATTAATTTTCCTCTGTAACTTCAGTAAATTGGTTAACTTTGATACAGGAGAGCAAAAGCAAGTACAATCTTTCTGTACACATGCTGCACTAGGTTTCAAGGTATCTGTGCTCAAGCAGCTGAAGAGAGAACAACAAATAATCCTCTTTATACTGCTTCACAAAGACATGTTGTAATAGCAGTTTTCCCCAGGAGCAAATTAGCTGAAAAAGGGACAAGGCCATAGTTCGCATGGGGAGTGTGCATAATGGAGCTGCCACCTCAAGGTACACTGAAAAGGCACTTAGGAACTGGGTTTCTATGAGTGCTTTTCTTGTGGTAACGTGAATCAGCACTATTTCCTGTACAATACTGTCATAGCAAGCCACAGGTCAGCCAACTTAACTTTGAAGAAGAGAGAATTGCAGATGCAACGTTTACTCCATCAAAAGCTCTCCCTCACAGGCCACAATTTTCTCGTAAGGATATGCAATGCCAGCCTAACACCTGCAGGAAGGAGCACTCTGCCTTCTCTAGACTAAATAATGCAATTTTTCCTGGTCTTCAATTCACCTGGCCAGAAAAACTGACACAGTAAGGACTTTTCCCTGGTTAAACGTCCTGTGTGTTGTCTTCCTGACACATGGGACCCTGAGATATGTTTATGCGAGTATAAAGACTGTAACCTCTTGTTACTGAAAAACTGGAGGAATGGTTTGAGAAACTCTCTATGAGAAAGCAAATTCACCTGCCCAGAAAAAGAGACAGTAAGGACTCTCCCCTGGTTAGACGTCCTGTGTGTGTTGTGTTCCTGACACATAGGACCCTGAGATATGTTTATGCGAGTATAAAGACTGTAACTTCTTGTTACTGAAAAACTGGAGGAATGGTTTGAGAAACTCTCTATGAGAAAGCAAAACCCAATGCAAAAGCTAATGATCTGAATCCCTGTCACTACAAAAAGGCACCTGGCAAAAGTATCCTCTCTGCTCATTATTCTTTGGTTTTGAAAGTGTATCTCTAGCAATCATAATTAGAGGTGAAACAGAAATTTTGTGAATAATTTGCGTAGAAAATTATATTTCATTATATGCAGATGTTATACGCATTGCTGCTGGCAACATGTTTTAACGCTGCTAGGTACAATTTCCTTCGACCTCCACCTGCCTTCTCAGGGACAGTTCCACATTCCCCCTATTACTGCACTCGCTTTGACATCCATCTTCACACCATTCATCACTTCAACCTCCTCCACAGTTTATTCTTGCAGTTGTAGTGACTTTTTTTTTTTGACACAGAGAGAAGATGCATTTCTCAACCATACCTTTATGCTTCACTAACGATAACACGCTAAAATCCGACAGCCTTCGACTAGTCAGTTCAGCATGCATTTAGCTAGCCCAGCACCTGCAGATATATCTTCCTGCTCCCTTGATATTGTTAACTATGTCTTCTCTTTTTCATCAGTTCATTAATATGCTTACCATGTATCGTCTCCATCCCTTTTGTACGGGGAGACTGTATCTGTAACACTTTAGCAATTATAGAAATAAAAGTAATCAAAACAAATAATTTTGTTACTTATTATTTTGTTACACATAACTCATCCTTTTCACAACAGAATAGAATTCACAATATGGGCATGAAAAGTTGCAGAATATTTAGTTTGTGAAATATTCCTTAAAGACTGAAAAAGTTAAAATAACCCTTGTAAAGTCTAAACACATGCTGAATGTAAATGTTTGGTAAAGAATCAAACTACTCACCCACTTCAATGCTTTTTTTCCATGTTCTCAACGATCTTGAACTGAAAAATGGACTGTTGTCCTGCAGCAACATTGTGCATTCATTTTGACCATCTAACACTTTATATCTGTTATCAGCTATCCAATCCACTATGTACAAATGTTGAAACATTAAAGCATCGTACCATCTCAAGTGTATTAATCTCAACCAGGCTTAAAAGATCTAAGTTATAAGTCCACATAGGACAGTAAATTATCAATACTGACACCTGAAATTAACTAATTATACATTTCAAAAAAAATATGAAGAAATATTTTTAATGTAAATTACATCACCAAGTCTTATGCTGGTGATCCAAGAGCCTCTAAGGACTGATCGTTCCACAGTTAAGCCACTCTCCATTTTCTTGTTTCCGCTCTCAGATTTCCTGAAGTTTAAGAGGGAAAAAAAAAAAAACAAACCACCAACAAAAAACCAAAACAACAACAACAACAAAAAATAACAAAACAAAAACAAACACTAAAAAAACCCAATCAAATAAACAACAAATTAAATCCTTCCCAATCCCTTGAGTAGATTAAGAAGATATCGTACCAAGATATTACACATGTGACTGGAGAATGGCATTGACTTTTGTCAAATTATTGATAGCTTGCCTTTTTTTTTTTTTTTTTATAAGTCCTAAGGCTGTTCCTGGAAGAATATTATTAATGATATTAATGATCTCCCCACTCCACTAATTTCCTTTTCAACAAAAGCTACTGCTGTCTCCATTTTACCCATAATAAAGCTCTTACCGTAACAACATTTCTCTCCAGGTTAACTAATAATTTACCATCTAGTTAACAAATCAGAAACTTTGCTAAGGTCAGATTAAATGTGATCTACAGCACTTACTTTATTTAGCCAAGCAGCCACCATTAAAGAATGATGTCATGTTTAGGGGGGCACACAAGCATTTCATAAGCTGATAGAGAATTTCACCTCATTTTCCTTTTGCTGTACAAAGCTGTAAAGGATTGCATTGTTTGGGGGTCAGGCTTACAAACCTGCAGCTGGCTGGACCATGTTTTCTCCTTTCTGTAAATACAGAAATGAGCTCTTTTTATTAAAGATTCCTGTTACAACATCTATAATTTTACATCACAGTTGTCTAGACCTTTGAACATGTTTTAGATCAACACTGGACACAGTTGTCATACTCTTTTTCCATTATCCATCCTATTTTAGCTAATAATCAATATTACTCACCTATTTAAAATACTTAATTTAGTCTTTGGCCAGTACATGAATAATCTGTAACCTCTTTCTTGTTGTTACAAAGGCTTTAGTGCTCCTGTCCTGGTCCTTTTAGTAGACAAGGTAACTTTGGTACTTGTTATATACTGCTTTGCTAGCTTGACTTTCAGCAATTCTTAATTTCTCTCTGAGCCACCTAAGATTCTTTGGCTCATCACTTTTTAAAGGTTTTATGTTTTCTTATACTATTCTTTTAGTTTACCTACTTATGGTTCATAGTGTTTCCCCTGGCTTTAGGATTTTTACACCTTTGACTAAAATTTTATTCAAATCTCCTCCATCTTTGAACCTTTGATAAATCCAGTTTAGTTGGCTTCCCTAAACAGGTGTTCTGATTTCTGAGAAGTTGCCTCTTTAAAACTGAAAATTTTTTAAGACTTTGCTGTGGGTTAACCCTGGTAGGCAGCTTACCTGTTCCCCCAGAGCGGCACAGGGAAGAGAGCGGGAAGGGCACATGTGAGAAAACTCGGGCGTTTTTAACAGGTAAAGCAAGCGCTGCCTGGGCAAGCAAAGCAAAATAAGGAATTCATTCACTGCTTCCCATCCCCAGGCAGGTGTTCAGCCATGTCCATCACACCTAACTGTTACTTGAGGAAGACAGACTCCGTAAGTCTGAACATCCCCCTCTTCCTCCTGCTTTTCCCCAGTTTTTATTGCTGACCATGTTGTATGGAACATCCCTTTGGTCAGTGGGGGTCAGCTGTCCCAGCTGTGTCCCCTCCCAGCTTCTTGTGTGCCTCCAGCCCCCTCACTGCTGGGGCGGTGTGAGGAGCAGAAAAGCCCTTGATGCTGTGCAAGTGCTCTTCAGCAAAGGCTAAAACACCAGCGTGTTACCAACACTGTTTTGGTCACAAACCCAAAACATAGCACCATACAGTTACCATGAAGACAGCTAACACCATCCCAGCCAGACCTGGCCCAGACCCGTCTTTTTCACACTATTTATTCTAAACTAAATCAACATGGTTTTCCCTTTGGATTCCTCTTATGCAACCAGCCTTTCTATCTATCTTTGTTACATAATCAAAACCCTTTACAATCTTAATTGGCCATGGATAAAAACAAGCAGCATTACGTGGACATCAAACTACCATAAGATTAATAGCTTGCCAGCCTTATTATTTTATCTAAGAAACAGAATCCACCATGGGTTTTTATGGGGGTCAGCTGTCCCAGCTGTGTCCCCTCTCAGCTTCTTGTGTGCCTCCAGCCCCCTCACTGCTGGGGCGGTGTGAGGAGCAGAAAAGCCCTTGATGCTGTGCAAGTGCTCTTCAGCAAAGGCTAAAACACCAGCGTGTTACCAACACTGTTTTGGTCACAAACCCAAAACATAGCACCATACAGTTACCATGAAGACAGCTAACACCATCCCAGCCAGACCTGGCCCAGACCCGTCTTTTTCACACTATTTATTCTAAACTAAATCAACATGGTTTTCCCTTTGGATTCCTCTTATGCAACCAGCCTTTCTATCTATCTTTGTTACATAATCAAAACCCTTTACAATCTTAATTGGCCATGGATAAAAACAAGCAGCATTACGTGGACATCAAACTACCATAAGATTAATAGCTTGCCAGCCTTATTATTTTATCTAAGAAACAGAATCCACCATGGGTTTTTACAGAAGAACAAAAAACTCTCTTTAAAAAAAGAAATCCCAAGAAATAAAATCACATGCAACATATCATTTCTAACATTCATTTCAGAAATGAATGCCAAAAAGGAGAAGCCAAACTGAGGGAGTATTAAAGTTCAGAATAATATCATTGGGTTTTTTGGTAGAGTAGCTAATCACTCCAGTTATAACTGGTGAGAGCAGTGGATAACCAAAACTCTGAAAATTAAATCACTTATAGTGTTCTGCTCCTTCCCTTTGTCCCAAATACTACCTGGATATTCAGAATTACATACCTTGCAATAATATTTAGTGTATTTGCAATTTGTATGTATTTATGCATACAAACACACGCAGACTGTAATCCTGAATTTGGAAGGTTGCTGAAAAGTTTTCAAAAGAGTATTTGATATTGTTGACATTTACGAAGAGCTTGGACATTACTTCACCAGTTTCAGAAGGGTCTCTCTTCTAACTGTAGCACTGCTGGGAATTCAAAAAGAGCTTCACTGTTTTACCGGTTAACAGTAAAGTTTCAAGAGGCTCTGGTGGAGATTACTGAGTCTGCTATTTCTATAATTTTTTTTAAAAAAATATGCATTTACCTACTATTGCTAAGCAAGTTACATGTCGTACCATGAGTAGGATACACAGAGACTCCGCAGCATGGTGAACGCCTAAACATGCTCCATTTTGGGGTACACCTTGGGTTAGACCAAAGGCTGGAGCACAGAATGCTGCTGGCTTTCTGGTCCAAGGAATATATATCCTTAGAGGCAAAGGGAGGAAAACAGGAGAGGAAAGGCATCATATAAACTTAGATACCATCATGATTCAAAGCCAGAACACAGCAATTTCATTCTTGATTTCTCTTTCCTTCTGAAACTGTGATGTTATAGTCTTTTAAAAAATAAGACAATAGAAGGACTCCATAAGAAGGATGAAGTCTAACTAACAGCTTTAAATGGATATAAAAAAGCCATGTAGGCACCAGCATGAAAAAAATAAAGATTCTTTGATGTTTGTCATCTTTTCATTTTAGCAATTAAAATGGCTTTTGAAGCTCTTTGGCATTTAATTTAAGCCCATAGAGTATAAAATTATGCCATCCCTTGCAGAGAGTCCCATATTTATCACTAACAAGGTCATAAGGATCAACAGGCTTAGAAAAAAAATGGTAATTTAAGTTTTCAAACATATAAACTTAATGCTCTTTATTTAAGAGCTTGCCAAAACTGACATAAAATTGGTGGTTTGTTTTTTTTTTTTTCCTTTTTCTTTTTTGTTTGGATTTTTTGTGGAGTGGTTTTTTTTTTTTTTTTTTTTTTTTGGCTGCATAATCAGGGGTCGTTTGGTGTTTGTTGTAATCTTTTTACAAGCTGGGAGATAGAGCAACTATTTTCACATGTGAAAACTCATGCACACGAACCCCACATTCTGCCCTGAAGGATCTATAATACGTTGTCTGACAGATTCCCCATCAGAAACATCTCCCTATTACAGAAAAGTGGTATTCCAGCCTTACTAGTTAATTATTCTGACACCTCTGCACTCAGAAGACATCTGATCATATTTCTTAAATATGTGACAACTCAGAATGACTGATGTTAAGTTTTTCATTTGAGCACGCCAATTTATAGGTACTTAACAAAACAGACCTTGATTGATTTCAAACATCATTAGATTATTTTATGAAGTTACATCAGGAATTACTCTGCATATATATTATGAAATAGCAAATGCAATTATTCCATTCGTACAAAGCAATCTTTAGAAACATTTACTAGTAAAAATTTCAGAATCTAAGTTTCAAAAAAAGGCACTAGATACACTAACAATGAAATTGTTGAATGCATTGACAGCAACAGTATTAGTATGTATCTGGTAGCCATCATTGCTAACAGACATTTTTCTGTCTTTTCCTTTTGATAGAAAGTTGAGAGTTGTAAACCAACACAAAAATGTGTCTTTGTGTCCTAGTTATGTACAGAATAAGATTTTCAACAGGAGAAAAAAAAAATCATGAAAGTATACTGTTGTTAAACCTCACACAAACATGCGCACACGCGTACACAGACACAAACTAAGTTCTTACTTTGCTTCCTAAACTACTTTACCCTACAGTGTTGTATTTTACCTGTGGTAGCAGCAACGTACTAAATCAGATTTAGCTCACAGGTGCTCTCCAGGCTGTGGACAATTACATCATAAAAATATATTACAGTGCTCACTCTTGGGAGTAAAGACTTCTGCTATAATTGTGAAATGTACTGTATGAAGTGGAATTTCTAATGGACTTCAACAGAGCTGGTGGCTTGAATGCATAGCGATATATCAGGGGTAGCACCACTGAAGAAAACCTCATAGGAAGGAGGTAATTTACTTAGTAGAAACACTTATGCTTTGCACTGCATATATTTACAACAATAAATCAATCGGACAACGTGTTTCCAGTTTGCATTTGCAACAAGCATTTTTAACTGTTAACGCTGTGGATTTTTTTTTTTATTATGTAGTTCATTATCCACTCATACTTCTGAAAAATGAGAAAATGGAGGAACACAGAGCTAGCAGATTTAAATGGCTCTTAGAGAAGTACTTCAACAACAAAAATGATCAAAAGCAAATTGTTTACACAACCTTTGCTTTCGCCACATTCACGTACAAATAGTATTAGTAAATGAGTCATGTAAAACCACTTAAACTTAGTTCTGGAAAGGAGGGGAAGAATTTCCTTGCAAATATATATTTTATTAAGAGCTATCTTTTTAGCCACGTTATGTTGAAGAACACAGAGTTTGGAGTTTGGATTTTGGTTTTAACACAAATGTTATGAATGAGTAAAGTGACATTTTCAGGAAATGAGTAGCATTAGTTCCCTTGTTGAGATTTATTCTCTTTAGCAAGAATTTTAAATATCTAACTTAAATAAATTTATTTATATTGCTTTTAACAAATTTCTTTAACTAAAGTGATTCATTTCAGCAGGTATAATTGCATTCTACTCTTTGATTATGTGACACTTTGTGCATAATTGCATTAAATCTTAAGACTGCATTGATCTTAAAGTTAGGTCTCGTGTCAAAATGTGATTCAAAACCATTTTCTCAATAGATCTCAATGTAGTATCTCCTCTGAAGAACAGTTACCGCAGCTAAGGTCTAGTCTCCCAGGTCCCTCTCTAATCCTTTGCTTATTGTATATGCTTTACATCCATTTTTTTCCAGATATAGATCGTATTGTGTCTTTGTTTTGTATTTGTTAATTATTCTTTATGCCACCTAATGCTTATCTGTTGCACTGGACTGCAAGAATTGTGTGGGCTTCCAATATTTCTATTTGTAGCCACCTGGTACTGTGTCCTGTAAGTCATATGAGGAGGTCTAACGTACGTAGCTGATGACAACAAAGACATTATCTCCCCTATGTCTACTTATGCTGTAGCAACAGAAGTAAATAGATAATAACTGTTCACAGATATGAAGGGGTTAGCAATGTCATCTTTGATTTTACTGCAAGCACTTCACAAATATCCACTTACGTCCCATGGCAAGTAATTTAAAGCAAACTTTAAATGGTTTCGTTTTGGAAGATGAGCTGTATAAGAAAATCAGTGGTGACAACCCTCCATCTAATCTCTGACACCACAACGCAAACAGCAAACCAGAAATCCTCAAACTTCTAAGTGTGACCTACCTCTCAATGAAGGACCTGTCAGTAGCAACATTTATACTCTTCTCACTCACAGAACATCTATCCGGCATTTGTTCAGCTTAAGCAATTTGTCAAAAAAAAAGTAAAAGGAGCACAACGCAAAATGGCAGGTAGCAACGAAGCAGAACACCAACGCAAAATGACAGTCTCCTCGGGCCAGCACGCCTTTCGGGGTACTCTCACGCCTGGGAGATAGAGCTTAACCAGACCTGGTTTAAAGCTGCTAGAAGCCGTAATTAAAGTATACTTTCACTTATGTGCAGGGAATTCTTGTCTGTTTTATCAAAGCTTGTCTATTTGTGTATTTATAGTTAACTCCACCTGGTTCGGGGCTCTCCTACCAGCAGAGTCCTCACTAGCTATTTGGCTCACATACAGCAGGAGAAATCCACCGATCAACTGAAATGATCACTTGTAGCTTGCTTTCATTCGGGAGTCACTCAAGCATCCAGCAGCTACAGTTACAATGAGCTGGAGCTTCCTGCTTCAGCTGATGGCTTGGCAAGTGCTTTCCCTGAAATGGTGTAATCATAATTTTTCAGGCAAGGCTTGAATCCCCAAAGAGTTACCTTGATTTACAAACCATGCACCCTCATCTAACAGTTTGCAGTATTCCAACTATCTCTTGATTAGTTAATGAGAAGCACGTTAAAAAAAAAAAAAATTGCTTTAGTGTGCTTGAGGGGTCTTGTTTTGCAGAATTTATTTGCTTGGTTTTATTGCCTGGGTAAGAATCTCAGCATACCACTTTATAGAAAAATCATCCCAAATTTAAAAATGTGTCTGCTGGGTAGATGGCAACACAGATGTTGCTACTTCTGTACAGTGTTAGCAGTTTGGTTTTCTAATCTATGCATAATATTTATCTTCTAAAGATAGCTCTCGTGGCAGTAAAAAACTGGATGGACATCACTGAACTATGCTGATTAGCAGCCATGGAAAACCTGTGCAGTCATTTGGAAAGGAGTGAATCAATGGTCACAAGAACATTTTAAGCAAAACACAAAGGTGTTACAAGCCGGAGAAAAACACGACAGCATTCTGCAAAGCAATGTTACAGTATTTTAGATACTTTTGTATCTTCCTATTACCCAATTATTTTTACCGTTACTCTATTCACTCCCTCTATTAGCAAATTTCAATTCCTTATCACTAGTCAATGCTTACCATAATAAAAAAAAAGTAATTTCAAGAAGAGAATAAAGACAGAAAACATCAAAGTTGCAGAAAACTGAAAACATTGTCAGAAAAGAAGCTGTTATAGAGTTTTAATTACATTTTCTCTCTGCTGCTTTTTCTGTAATGGCTTGAGCCTTCTTGTGAGAGCTAGATAGTTTTTCTGATGAAGTATTAGCTGTCCTAACATTATTAAGTAACAAATACGCTTTTCATTTCCACTTACTAGTTTTCACGCAGCCACGTGCTAAAAATCTTATCAGTCGGCACAAATTAAGAAAGGTCACTGCAATGGATGGGGGCACTCCTTGGCAGTCCCTGGGAGCTTCTGGAAAGGAGAAGACATTGTTCAGCTAGAAATCCTCCTGCCTCCCAGAAATCAACCACTGCTACAGTAGCATATGCTAGCTGAAAAATTTTTAATGAAAGGTTTTCCTTTAAAATGCTGATTTAGGAAAATATAATTTTCATCAATAATATTAGACAGGGTAAGAGGAAGGTTTTCTGGCCTTCCTCCCCCATTTTTCCTGGCAGCCTGAAGGACAGGTGGTTGGAGAACTGCTTTTGAAGGAAGCATGGCATCACTCTATTGATAATTTATTGATACAACAATTTCACAACACTCTACAGAAAAATATATTAATGTTTTGGTTATTCTCCAAACTGGGTCTCTTCCATAATTTCTGTACTTACATTTATTCAATATCTACTTTCTCTAGTGGAAACAGTTTTCACCTGTCTTGTCATGAAAAGCTCACTAGTGATTTATTTATTAATCTTTACATCATAAATCATAACTGTATTTCAGCATCTTTCTATGTTCAGGCTTCCTGATGTCATTTTAAGCCAAATTGTGTTATATGACAATAGGTCTAACACTACTGACATTGGAAATCAATGAAAAAAATTTAAAACATTTACCAGTTGGTAATAACTTCATCTGAAGTACATACATCATTTAAAAATTCAACTACTGGGGAGCTTGAAGGCCTGACTGTTCTCAAGAGAATCATACATCTCAGAAAACCCTACAAAAGTTCAAAATAAAAACTGGAATTTCTTGACTGACAGTATGCACACATGACTGAATGAAGAAAGACTGCTCTTATTCTATGCATGAGGATATCTCATGTTTCCCACAACCATGCATTCTACCTGACTCAAGGGTCATCAGATCATTTCTTGTGGACCAGAAAGTCAAGGGGAATCTGCACCCTTTATGCACTGTACTCTTCTGCTGGAGCCAAAGCCAACACCAGATGGCACCTAAAGGTCACACAGTGGTCTGCAATACTAAAAATAGAAAATTAAATTTTAGTTTGAAGACAGATGGTTGCACAAAAGTCACTGAGTGGAGTCAGCTACGTACAAACTAACTTTAAGAAACCTTCTCAAAATCAAACTATGTCTGTCTAATGTATACATGAAATTTTACAGAAAAAAATTAAGTGGAAAACCAAAGTGCAAGCATTTGCAATATGAAGAAACTTCCAACATTTTCTAGAAAAGTTAAAGCCCATGGATGACAGTCATTAAATAGAGCTTGCAGACCTCATGACAATTGTTCTCTTGATGCTGTCATCAGGAAGAGCAATGACTAAGAATGCAGAGAAGACACTGCTGGATTTTGCTTGGTGTCTCCAGTGGGTTGCAAAATATATGTGTATTCATGAGAAAACATATTAAAAGACACTTCTCAAGAATAAAATCTAAGTTTATAAAAGGAATAAATAACTAAGCGTTGGATCAGACCAGTAATGGCTGCTGTTCTACAGCTGTCCTCCAGTCCCGCTACATAAACATTGGCAGATAGGCTATGCTGAAAGCCTTGAAAGCTTTTAAATATGGTTTCTAGTAGGTTATTACTTTACATGTCTTCCAGAGAAAAGGAACATTGCTGTCTCCAATGGCTACAATCTAACACTCAGGTCAGGTTTCACAGCAGTAAAGAAGTAGCAGCCTCTTAAATATGCGTGACTACCACCATAAAAGTTAAATATAAGTTGAAATCAATATCAAGAATTACACTTGGAAGCAAATGAAGCACTGGAAGCAAATTAAGTTTATAGAGTTCTAATTTAACGTTCACCATGCAATAAGCTCTGGGGAAAGTACATTAGGGCCCAGCCTGGAAGTGACAAGGATATAGCTGATTTTAGTGAAGTCTATATTCAAGACAAATGGTCAAGACTCTCTGGAGACTCAAAGATGGAAGGCTGGGCACTTGGCTGCTCTCCTGCTGTTCAGATAGCTACAGAGATCCCCCTAAAGGGAGATGCAAGAAGATAAAAGTTACCTCTATGCTTTTATACAGCAACCATAGACATAATCTTTTAAAACCTAATCAGTAAAATCAATATGGCAGAAAACCATTCACACAGGATTCATAAACATGTTTTTCACAAAACTGCAGGAAATGTTTCTTGACTATTCCAGATGGTTGTCTTCTAAGGAGTTTGGTCTCACAATCTGCAACTTCGGGCCAGCACCTGCCTCAGGGTCAAGCCTTCCTTGTCTTTCCAGACCTATTCCACAGAGGGAAAACAAAATATAGAAAGATAAAATTACTTTTTGTTCATTTTCCTCACCAAGATTGGAAACAGAGTATCTTGCCCAGAGGAATCATTTTATAGGTAAGTTGGAAAAAGCCCATAGAAAACTCTCTAATATTCTTTGAACCTATGGTCCCAGGTGTGCTTACTTAGATAGCTTTTACTAGAAAAGTAGCATACATGAAATCAGGCTCCTCCAAAAAATTAAAAAAAAAAAAATTACAGCTGGTAACTAGAATTTATGGTGACAAGAAGTCTCGGAAATTCAGTGTCCACCAGTTTTCTAGGAAAAAGTAATTAGCCTGACATCAACATATTACATGTCGGAGTTGGCAATTCCATCCAACACGTTATCATTTTAGCTTTCAATGACGTGCAGGGGGAATAAAAATAGGGTCATTTTGATCTTTCTGCTATTGAATTTCTACTGTCTTCCTTCATCATACTTTCTTTCTACAGAAGAACTAATGAAAAGGAGCAGAAACCCTACCCTGAATTGTATATGATTCTCCATTTATTTCTGGAGTTTAGGAACAAGCCATGGGATGGAATTTCTGTCACATTCAAGTACCAGTCTTTGAAGTGCTGTTACAATTGAACAGAATATCTTATGTTTTTTCCCCAATTTGTTTTGTATTCATCCCCCCAATACATATAATGAAAATATAGGAGTAGAACACAATAATCTAAGGACTGATTTTTATTCATTTTGGCATGTAATCTAAATATGTCATTTAACTGCCATGGGGAAAAAAAAAAAAAAATTCTTACTAAAGCCTGTGCTCAGTTCCACAGCTGTTACAGGCACATGCAAGGTGGCATCAGTGTGTGCACGAGGAATTTCAGTCACTTGAAAACACACAGTCAGCATGATTAAGTTGTTGCATTAAAAGCTACAAAAGCCTTCCTGTTTCCAATTGTTAATAACGTCCTAGAGATTTGAGGCACTATGAAAAGCAGTACACACAAAGTCAAACAGCCCGGATAATGGTGAAGAGGAAGCTAACACATAAATAAATTACTTGGGCAGGCAAAGAACAAATCCGCAGAGAGAGGTGGTAACATATTGTCAGAAGACAGCTTCCGGCAAAATAGGTGAAAATCACAAAGAAAAGACATGAAGCACAGAAAGGGAAACAAAATTGCAGAGGAGCAGTGAAAGCAAAGGCCTAATAGTTATTCTGACTAGGACAAGTTGACAGCATGCCAAAAGAATTAGGATCTAATCAGTCTGCAGGGCTGAAGACTGTTTGGAAGAAGGAGAAGCAGATAAATGGAATATAAGGAACAAACTGATTTTGAAGGGAATATTATGTTCCTGCCAAAAGTCTCTTGACACAGAAAGGGCGAGACACACAATTTCCACGGGTACATGACAGCCGGGTCATAATCGCCATTTTTAAGATAACCTACTGAAGGTCCAGGACAGTGCCTGTCCATCTGGAGTAAGCGGACTAAGTGATCCGCAGATAGGAACGTAAGCAGACACAGGTAACTCTGCAGGAAAATGCAAACGGTTTTATAAAACATGTGTCACCCTACTAAATGGCAGTACACTGAAAAAGTGTAAAAACCAGCTGCCTTGTATTTGTAACAATGGTGGAGTTCTGCACCCTGATACACCCACACAGTTCTCCACAGTTTTTACTATTAAATCCTCATAAAAGCATCATGTGAAAATTCATTTTCATTAATTAGTTTCAGTAGCTTACCGTCAGCCCCAAATCCACTGCCCACTTCAAAATAACTTGTTTTTTCTTCTTGGAAAGCCAGGATTAATATTTCAGAATAGCCCAGAAACACATCAACAATTTGGGGAGAGTAATTGCAAAAGCAATTCCTTTGAGGTTTGTGTGACCTTGAAACAGGAATGCTATCAGTAATTGTTAAGTCACGACCCATGACTGGGAATACAGTTATCAGTCACGATGGAAAATAAGCCCAGAGTCACCTAAGATACTGAGACAGGGTGTCACAGGAACAGCCTGTACTCAGGCTCTGAAGATCATGCTAGTTTTGTTTGGATGCTTAACTGTAAATCCAAATTCACAACTGACTTAACTTTAATATACATTCTTCATGACTATAAGGAGAAGTAAGACATACATACCCAGATGTCAAACCACATCCAAAGTACAGAGGTTGCTTTGATCATGTCTGTTTTGACAAAATTAAATGGTCAAAGCATTAAGACACGTTAATTATTTTCTATGGTACATATACTTTATAGCATTTCAGATACTACTCTGGGGTAAAATTAATGTAAAAATGACATTTTAACAAACACACATTTTAACAGTATGTAAAGTCTCATGCTGTTGTAACCACAATGGACAGTATTGCCGTAGCTAGAAACAGGCCATAAGCTTCGTACTGAATCTGTGAGGCCTCAGGACTGAGGCTTGTCAGATCTGCTCTGTCTGAACTTCTCTTGACCTACTGCAGCTTTGCTTTACTTGGTTGAGCTGCGACAGCAATTTCTCTAATTGACTGAGTGTCCATGGCCAGTCTGTTCTACTCTTGTCTATCTTTGTGTGGTACAACCCCAGGTTTATGCAGACAGCAGTAACAATCGGTTACTCTGCACAGCATGGGATCCTTACAGCTCTAATGCACGGGGACAGGCTCAGAGACCCTGCACAAGTAAACAACTCATCCATGGTTGGTTAAAGAAGGGCAGACCTGAGCTGGACACCTCGGGGTTCAGGGGCAAAGAGAACAAAGAAATAGTATCTTGCATAAGTACAAGGCAACACACACAGCCAAAGCAGATGTTAGATGGAGCTACACCCCACCGATGAAAGAAGATGTAAAAGCACACTAGCACATGTATTACAATACCCCTGAGTGGATCCTGGAGGGAGAGAGAGAAGAAACCATTGACAACCTGGTATTCCTCCCTGTGAAGGACTCCAGCTGCTGCTGACTTGCCGAGATGCTCCACACACTCTAGCACCAGCATGAAACCTCCACCCTTAAGGCCCAGAGGAGCTGGGGAAAGGAGAGCACAACACTAGAAGGAGGAGTAGAAACCAAGAAACATGTGCGTAAAAATCCTACCTGCACTATTCTACTGACTTTCTGGAATTAAAATTATTACATTCTGATTATTTCAACTATACTAACAAATTCATGGATTTACTTACCATCAAAATATATTGAATACTGAACATAAGAGATGCAAATTTACAGTTACCTTTCCTATAAATAAAAGTTATTATGGATTTCATGGTAGTTCTTTCATACAATTACAAAAACTGTTAAACTTTTTAAAGAATAACCCCGTGTATTTCAACTGGTGGCATTAAGAAAAAAGGCAGAAAGGAGCCTGGGGGCAGACTGTTGGTCTTCCCAAGAGAGGTTATGTTCACCAGACATGTGATGTAGCCCGATTATTTGGGAGATGAAGGAATGTGCTGTTTAGTTGAAAAACTTCAAGAGATTTAACTATCCTTTCTGTTACGTTTAATGAAGCCCTAAAATGACTCTTCAAGAAACACTTGAAAGTATGAGCAAATGTAAGCGTGCTTTTTTATTCTAGAGGCATTGCTGAAGAGTTACTCTAAGCTGTATATGAAATCTATGGCTGAAAGCAGAGGGTGATTTGGGCTTGATGTGTAGGGGAGCCAACAGAAAAAAATCCTCAATTTTCTTAGAAAGGAATCTTAGAGATAAAAAAAAATTAAAAAAGGTATTCTTACAGATCTTACATGCATGTTTTAATTTCAAGCCTCAAGACTGACTCAGTACACATTACGTTGCTAAATCCCTTTGCAAAATATGTTAGTCTGTCCTGTTTTCTCTGTATCTGTTTTGCTTTACCTGGCCTCTTCATAATAACAGTATCTGCTTTACAGCTCAATTTAGCATCCAGCACCCTAAAAAAAATAATTTATTTGAAGATTTGGTGCTGATGATCCCTACTTGCTACCTGGAATTGCCACCTTCTGTTTATGGGTTTGGGGTTTTTTTTCCTATAATAACATTATTTGAAATCTTGAAAAGCATGTTTCAAAATCTGGAGCACGTTAGTTTGAAGATCATTGATCTTTAGGATTATTAGAGTCCGAAAGCAATTTTAAAGGTCACTGCATTTCTTCTTTCAATGATAATTTCCAGAACAGGTTAGCCTGAAACAGTCCACAACCACAACTGTAGTAACTAGGGGCTAATTCTAACCCCACTTCCATTTCACTGACACCTTGCAATTTAGTACATCAGCACCCAAAATAAAAGTTTGAGATATTTATGAAAGGAAAAAAAAAAATCATATACTTAACCAACATTGCTTTGTGTGGGACCAATAATTGGTAAGAAAATACACACTCTTACCATGTCTATAACAAAGATTTGATTCAATCAAGTTTATTATTTTTCATATTTACTTTTTAATTGAAAAAAAAAATCATATACTTAACCAACATTACTTTGTGTGGGACCAATAACTGGTAAGAAAATACACTCTTACCATGTCTATGACAAAGATTTGATTCAATCAAGTCTATTATTTTTCATATTTACTTTTTAATTGATATCAGTACTCCTTCCAAACCACAGATGTTGATCTATGGAGAAGAGGTGAGCAAAGTAGATATAATGGATTTGCCAGTGATGGCATTACCTTACCTATCAAACATGGTTACTGCACAAATGCTAACTAGATCACTGATGGTTTTAAATTTCCCAGCCTACTTTTTAAGCTTGACTTTTGTCGATATCTGTGTATTTGTGTGAGAATTTTCCCGATTGCTTTAAATTTGCCAGCCTACTTTTCAAGGTTGACTTTTGTTGATATCTGTGTATTTGTGTGAGAATTTTCCAGGGCCAGGTAGGGCAGGATTAGCACAGACTCTGAAAAAAATGTTAAAAATAAGCCCTGACTATGCAGCTTTTCTCCCTTCATCCTTCCCTCTTTTATCCCAAATATGCAAGTATTTGGATCTTATCGTTCCTTCATATATATCATGCTGTGATCAAAAGAAATTTAATGTAGCCCTGGTGTTATACAAAAGGATATTTGAGGCCACTTTGATATCTTAGACAACATCTCACTGAGATTCCTCTTCCCAGTTGTGTATCATTTTGATGCAATGAACAGCAATTTAAATGAAAGGAAAAAAAAATTCCTAAAACCCCACACAAGTACAGACACTAAGAGCAAGATTCATCTTACTGATTTGAGATGACAATACAGTAGATGTCCACACCTCTGCTGAGCTGGCCACCTGGGCAGTTAAGGGAGGGCTGTAGTCACTTTCCCAAGGTGATTCCTCTGACCTACTTCAGGCACCTTCCTCAAGATGAGATGAATCATTTTGTGGGACTCCTTATTTTTCCCTGTCTGCTTTAAGGGGGCCTCTGTGTCCAGCTTAAACCTGAGGAAGTTAATTCCACCTCAAGACCATTATTTATATAGCATATTAATAAAAAAAATAAGCATACAGATTTGTTGCTAGTAGAATGAAAGCAGACTATTTAATAGCTTTCTACTATAAATTATTGGAAAGCAGCATTTTTAAAACAATATCTTATTATTATTTACTAGAATACCTGGTTTTGATGTTTATACATTTCAGATGCCATTTTCTTCATTAGTCCTGTCCTATACATAAGAACATATGTTGTGTGGCTATTACCAGAATTATTTTGAGTTATTTTAGAAAAGAAACGATACTTTGAAAAATACAGTGCTAGTGCATTTTCCCTGCTCCATACTATAATGGGAAGCATAGATCAAGATTCTCCTGCGCTAAACATCAATTCTGCTCAACAGAAAGCAGAGCCTATTCAAGACAGCATTTGCTTCTTTACCTACTACCTCAGGATTACCATAATGCATTGTAAAACGAATCTCGCATGGCAAACAACGGGGAAAGATAGAGCAGCACAGACTGCGTAACTGCGCTCAGAGCAGGTAATCCCTTGCACCTGGGGAATGCTTTAGGGCAGTGAGACTTTCAGCCTGTTTTTTTCCTCCACTTTTGGTGGTAAAGGCACAGGGTACAAGCCAAGATGACCTGGTTAGGAGAACTCCAATGTTTATGGCAATGCACATATACCTTAATGTGTTTAACAAGTGCATATACTGCAAGAAGAGAGACTACAGTTCTCTGTAAGCAGGCTCCTGCATTTCCCCTTCAATTCTCATTTTATTGAGTCATGTCTTCATAATGATCACTAACAGGGTATTCATTTGAGCCTAGATGCCCACCATGAGGTATGATTAGGAGCTTCAAGTATTCTAAAATTTAACAAAATATAATAAAATAATATTAGGAAAAAAAAAAAAAAGAGAAGGTTTTTCAACTTGCAACCCTAAAATGAGCCGGCTTGCCATTGAAATTGCTACCCTAACTTCCTCATTCATGAGATGGGGAGACCCCTCCTTACAGGAGAAGTCTGATGATGAAAACAAGCGATGTCTTTGGAGCATTCTGACCCAAGCTGCAAGAGGAGGAACAAAAGGGAAAGGGATGTTGATGACGAGTGCCATCTGTGGAAGGCATGCTGAAGTCCTCCCAAGTAACACCCACAAAGCACCACCAAAGTTCCACCATGGCATCTTAAACAACTGCACAGGGTCTGAAAGATGAAGGAAAGCTTAAATAAATGTGTTGTGAGTCTGAGGTAGCAGTCTCCTTCTAGTGCTGCTCAGATGCTTACAAATGCAGTAGAGAAGGATTGGGATGAATCATGAAGAAACACAAACTAGTGGACAGCTGTGTATCCCGTTTTCTATATTTTTAAATTCAGTTTTCTGTCGTCCATTCTGTATTCTGAATGAGTCGAAGGTCCAGAGGAAAAACAGTATGTTTCATTCACACCCCCTCAATTAGTATGCACCAGGGGCAGATTTTGAATGTAGCCTGAATAGCAGATTTTAATTCTGATATTTCCTGGCATGTCTGTGTTTGAGTGTATTGCAATGCTCTTTTAGCAATATTTTGGTATGCAAAATACATCTACCTATCTACACCCCAAAAATCTGTTCAGTCCTTTATATGACAAAAACAAAAATGTAACAGGTGTGTACTTTTCTCTGCAGAAGATTGGCATGTTTCAGCAACTTAATGCTGTGTTTGTAATACCTGGCAACTACATAAAAGTTACAATAAAACACTGTAGTTCAATTCCTCATATATTTTATAAACAGGTTACAAAGGAAATAGAAAAATGTTTTTCTATAGCTGAAATTCTCTCTTATTTACCTTTTAACTATAGAAAAGTCTTTGATTCATTGAAGTCATCCAACAACAACACACTGTCAAGTACTGGCCATCCATAGAGAGAACTGCTACATACTTATTTGAGTTTGGGAAAAACCCCAATTCCTCAAGGTACATCACTAAAAAAATAAAAATCTAACAGAGAAATTGAAGGCTTCTTCTTTAACATGGTTACTTGCAAAACTGCCAGGCTGTGTAAAGCGAAGGCAGGAAGATGTTCCAGTTGGTTTACTGTGACAGAGCACTGATATTTCCCCCTGCGTGGTGGATCATCCTGGGATCGTGCTCCTGAGGACGCACTGGGTTAGGATGCAGGATGAAGATGTGCTGCAGCAAAGAATCTGCTTTGACTAATGAGCAGAAGAGCAGAACAAAAACAAGATCTGACAGTTCCTTGATACTAAATGGTGTGACCTAAGCCCATAGCTGTCAAGGCTTTTGCACTGCCAGGAGGGAGATCTAGGGGGTTTGGAGCAAGAGAAACAACTATAATGATTTAGGCTTAACCTCAGCAGTGCCCTGAACCATTATTTAATGATGGCTCACCTTGGAGTATGCTAGCTAAATATTTTGATAAATGCAGGAAATAAAAGTTACAGGTCCCAGCAGTTCCCTTGTACATAAACAAAACAAATAGTTGATAAAACAGTATGAAAAAGGCAGGTAGGTAGCATATAATTATTCCCCAGGTGACAGGAAATAAAGTGGGCAATGTAAATCTAATAAAAGGTGTAATTATCTCCAGGTACCAGGCCCACACGAGATATTATCTAACATCTGTAAAAGCCATAGCATTATTTATTTTCACCTGTTGCATCCATAGCAAATACTGCAACAAACGACTAAAAGCAATAGGCAGTTATTGCACAGGAATAAAATGCAAGCAAAAAAAAAAAGAACGTCTGAGAGTTGTGTAAGGGCACTGAGTAAGAGCCAATATGACATGTTAGACTCCCTGGGCAAGGAGCTCAATTAAATATGCATGGTATTCTTCAGGAAATGTATATCTTACACACAAAGGTCCGGTGAAAATATTCTGCTATGCTGCTGACAACCAACAAGTTACCCAGGGCCTTTCCACAGCTGCCTCGCTGTCCTCTGCAGCGCTGCACTGATGGTAATCATGACATCCTGCACATGTCCATCAGGTCTGGCACCTCTCCCATCTGCTCAGCACAGGGAGGCATCCCGCAGACACCTTGCATGTTAACTCAGGCATGCCGCAGTATTATTAAAAAGATGAGGTGCACAGCTGCAAAGAAGATGCCAGTCAAGGAGGCCAAAAAGCAAATTAATTTTTGTGCTCTTCTTGTATGAATGTGAAAATGGAGATGTGATACTAAGTGACATCTATCAGCGTCTGCAGATGAGATAGGGCATTTATCTCCTATCAAGGGAATGTATGTGTTCAGCTGGTTGCGCCTATGAAATCAGAAGCACTTACACGATCTGTAGCAAAAAAAGAGCTTTCAGGAACAAATGTAAATAAGTAGCCTAAAGACTACTTCAAATGCCTACAAAACAATGCTGATGAGTAAAAAAAAAAAGTTTTCTTCCATCCATTAAAATAAAAAAATTTAATGAATAGATAATTCCACCTCAAGTGATATAAATTTTAAAACTGAGTTCAGACATTTGCATTTAATTTTTAGACTCCTGCAATGGATGTCAACTTCAGTGTCTCAGCCTAGCTTTCTTTCAGCAGTCCTAAACACACAAACATCTTTCCATACTATCCTAGTACGATTTGGAACAAAGTCTTGTAAAATCAGCTTGCAAAGCCTTTGATATTGCAAGGAGCCCTCTCTTGGCATAATATTGGGAGGAATTTTCTTTTTTTACTGTTACTGCACAATGTATGTTATAGACAGATGAATGTGTTTAGGACTCTACAAAGAATCCTGTAAATTGTTGCCTCAGTCAAAGGGTGGAAATCAGTCTACAAAAGCCACGTTAATTTCAGAATTCCAGACTTTAACACTTCAGAATTATATTTTTTTTTAGACATGAAGGTTCCCAAGCATTAGTTACTACTCAGAAACTTAATTGCACTTACAGCCGTCACCTTCCAAAGCCACTATACATGTGTTCATTAATACTGTTATTGGAGAAGCGGGAAGCAATAAAACCACTACTGGTACTGTAAAAAATACACATAGCGTGTTTATGTGACACCAATTAACAGGGTGTTTTTGAAGAATGCCAGCTTGACAAGTCATTGACAAGTACTGGGAACTTAAGTCTCAAGAATATATGAGACATGACAGAGGCAGCACAAGTTCTCCCACCCTTCTTTCCCAATACTCTTCAACCCTGACTTACCATATTCCGTGGAAAAAATTAATTTTCTGTGCCTGCTCCACAGTTGTTATCTCTGAGGGACCACCAGCAGGCCTGCTGGCTAGTGCCAGTTTTGACAGTGGATTATGTCGTGAAATGACATTTGGGTTTTGTCCTTGCTCAATAGCAAACAGTGTTAAGGAAGTAGGTCACAAGACAAATTCCTAGTATAGGAAGGTGGCAGAGTTTTATGGGCAAAGAGCTTTAATCTGTCCTTTTCTTTTAGGTTATGTTTGCTTACCAGGGGGAAATGAGGGGGGGGGGGGAAGAAAAAGTTTACCTGCCTGAAAGGAAGGAGCTCGTGTACAGAGCGGAAAAAGATTTGATTGCCTGAAAGGAAAAGTGCCTATTAGAAAGAAAAAAAAAAAGAGAGATCGCCTGAGAGAGGAGTTTACCCGCTTGCTTCAAAAAGCCTGCCTGTTCCAAAAAAAAAAAAAAAAAAAAAAAAGAATTTACCTGCTAGGATTCAGCTTAGTGACTTTTCTGCTGGGTGCTAGAAAGAAAACGCTGAAACGAGGTCTGTACTCATTACTTCTGCTGCTATCACACCATCAAAACAAGGTCATCAATTAATTACTGCACAATAGCCTCTTTAGTTTTAAAATCTACCGTGCTTTCCTCACTGCTTTCAAGGCAATCCTGGAAAATAAAGGTGCTATAGGAAGTGATAATCTTTTCATCTCTTTTGTAAGGGTTTAAGAAAGGAACAGAGTCTAGAAGTTATTCATCACTTATAAGGCATAACATGAAATTTTCTTGTGCTTTTGAAGTGATTCCCCTGAATATAATTGACTAAACTGATTAAAGCAACTGTTGAGTTGAAAGTCTTCCAGCCAAGGTCTGAAAAATGCCTTCCTGTGAAATGTTTAATATTTCTTTTTGTATGATCTCCTTATTAGGCTGTTCAGCTTTATAACCTGGGAAAATTAGGATTTTTCAGGAAATTAGATTATATATGCTTACCCTCTCTATAGCTGATACCGTTTGCTTGCTTTCTTGTTTTTAGACTTGCTCATTTTACTTCAGATATTTTATTTTTTAGAAAATGTTTCTTCTGCAGCCTAAGTCAACTTGATAAAAATGTCTTGATTTTCAGTGACCAGCCATACAAAATTTTAAGCAAAATAAAGAATTTCTGTTTAAAATTAAATCATCATCCAGAAACCAAGCATAAAAGGACACTTTCACTATAGGGAAAATGCATAAGATGTTTTAAAAGCTGCATTTCCCCCCACTAAAGCATATATTTTTCTCATATATGAGAGTTTCACAGGATCACAAAATGGTTGAGGTTGGAAGGGACCTCTGTAGGTCACCCGGTCCTATCTGCTTTGTCTATGTGTTTATGTGCTTTGCGTCTATGAGTCTGCACATACAACATTTTTTTTTTCCTGCCCTCTCATTAAAAAACCCCAACACCACAATCCACCACTGAACCCAGGATGTTTTTATAGCCCAGGTTCTGTCCTTATTAATCTTTAACACATCCTTCCTGGGAAAAGAAAAAGCAAACACAAATGAATGCCTATTTTGAGTACAACATATTTGGTACACTAATGCAGCTGATGTGCATTTACATTTGGCTAGTCTGGATGCACTTCGTAAGGTGTGTACAGCCCTGGATCCTCATGTGCACTTACCATAAAGTCATAGTAAACAGGCATTAACATGTGAACGGCTATTGTCCCCCAAGAAGGATCAAAACCAGAATGCTTTTTTTTTTAAAAAAAAAAGTCCATTAATGTTCAAGAGGTCAATATTTCCTCTAAGTTTATTTTTAAAGCAAGAATAAATTGCTTATAGTAACACACTGTTTGTGAATGCCACCCTATTAATAGGCTTGTTCCATCTTTAGATGGGGCAAATGGAGCCCCTTTTACTGGGATCTCTGAGGTCCCAACCAGAGAATTCCTCAGAGCTGCACTGCTGAAGGGCAAAACTAGAACTTGGATTGTACAAGAGGTGGCAATGTGAGTTTTAGAATCAATTTTAAAACCTTTAAAAAAGTGTAAGCCTGAGGAATATTTGCTACTTTATTATACTTATCTACATACTTGTAGACACTATTTTATCTATTCATAGTTCAAAAAGGTATGCCACGCTCATCAGTTTCCAAATTATTTTCTGGCTTCCTGGCACACCTCTTAGTTATTTTTATCTGATATTTCAAATAAATTACAAAATGCCTTGAATTGCATGATTAGTCCATTATGTATTCTGTTTATTACAATTATATGAACTTTTGATTAACCTCCATAAGTTTCATGAATAAATTACCTGGATCAGGGGAAACTGCCAGTTAATGTTACAATGTTCCAGTGGGGAGTTTCCAAGAGATTAATCTGCCTTTTTTAGAGGCAGCTTTTTTCATCCCAGCTTCCTTTAAAAGCAATATATGCTGCTGCTGCTCAGTTGTGATGAAGAACAAGTTAATACATTTGCAACCCACTCAAAGTGAGTGGGTGCAAAATTTACTTGCAGAATCACATCTTTGGAAGATGATTTGTGCCCTTTTAAATATTGATGTCAGAGTCACTCTAACTCGATGAGGATAAATTGGGCTAATCACAGCAAGTCTCCCAAGCTGTGCAATATTACAGTCCAGAGGTTCTCTCCTCTATCTTCCATGAGTAGTGCTGAACAGTTTCTTGCTGAGAATTCTCAAAAAAACTTTTCTACTACTCATAAGAAAATGACCAGGAAGAAGATTCAAACTTTGGCTGCTCATTAAGACTAGATGGGTGCCAACAGCCTGGCTCTGCTTTTGCCCAAAGTTCCCCCCCACTCACACATACACACTTCCCATGGGTCTGTTTCTTGTGTGGCAAGCTTGATTTAGGCAGATCAAATGACACTGTCACTTTTACAAAGTGATAAGAACACAGAAGAAAAAGCGGGGATCTAGCCTCTGGATACAGAGGAAGATATTTGCTAGCGTCAGTAGAGAATGGAAAGACCACGACAGGAACTTTGTCTAGCAAATTCATCACACCCCCTGGTGTCTGCTGTAGGACCAGGAAGAGATGAGAACTGGGAGACCTTGCTGCTGGTCTGTGTAGAAAAAATAATAAACCTTTAGTGATAACCTGGTGGTTAAAAAGAAAACTTGGTGGCACAAAGATTAGGCAGAGAAAGGAAGGA
Source organism: Pterocles gutturalis (assembly GCF_000699245.1). Lineage (NCBI taxonomy): Eukaryota > Metazoa > Chordata > Aves > Pterocliformes > Pteroclidae > Pterocles > Pterocles gutturalis. The sequence continues at coordinate 68,386 of NW_010102838.1, forward strand.
CACTGGAGGAGGGTGGCCTTTCGATTAATTGCACAGAAGAGAAGCTCTGAATCTAGAAAAAAGCCATGAAACCAAAGCATTAATCACAACGTAGAGCATATCTCCAAAAGATGAAAGTGCAGAGGTGCCCACAGAAGCATCTCATCGATGCCCTGTCCCAGCTGGTGTTCAACAGCACCACGGCGATGGAAAAGAAAGCTTGTGCAGTAGGTCAGTGGGAGGTGTTCATGAAGGCAAGAGGAGGTTTGTGAGACTCTGAGGGAGCACCAGCAAGAGAGAAAGGGCTGGATGAGCCATCAGAGCCCACTGGGTGGGGAACGCTGGCCTGGCTGCTGGCATGTGCTGCTGTTCCAAACCAGTGGCGATACAGCAAATTTCATCCTTGCTTAGGTTAATCTTAGACTGATCTTAGAAGACAAAATTTGTTAAGTATTTCTTAAATCACCAGATACACAAGGTCCTGTGAGGTCAAAATACTCCATGGGTTCAGTTCAATTTTGATGGAAAACTACTGGGAATGATCACCTAATGAGCCTGGGCTATAAATGTTATTATTAACATACTGATTACATCTTTTTCTGTGCCGCTTTTTCGTAGGAGATAGACAGAGATGCTGCCAACTGCTCTCAGTAGCTGGCAGAAGCAGGGAGCTGCATGAAAACCAGCTGGTTGCAGCTCAGACTGGAAAGATAGATGGCATTCAGGAGCAGTATTTTAGGAACAAAACGTTGCACCAAACTATTCCTGCAATGTTTTTACATTACACTCAAATTTCTGGGGGATCTATTTGGGGTCAGCTTTCCAGAGAAAACGGTAACACTGCGGACATACCTGTTGTCTCTTGCGGATGACTATACTCAGAATAATTTTATTTCCTTTGCTGGGATCTCTAATCACAGAAGTCCCAGGATGTCTACACTAGAAGAAAAAGTGCTAGGGCCGAGCACAGCAATGACATTACTCTTCTCAGTGAATACCAGGGTGCAAGGTGAGTGAAGGCAAGTGGGAGCCAGGAGACAAAACAATAATAAAAGAGCAGGAAAATAAAATGGAAAGCATTGTTCTAATTATCTACAGTATATCAGTTCAGATGCTAGAAAGCAAACAAAAGAGACAAGGAAAGGAAAAATTTTTAGATGTTACGAGAAGAATGTTTTTAAAGTAAATCCTGGAAAACAGATGGTAAAGTTGTAAAAGATGTGTTTTCTATGAGCTACAGTGAGGAGCATTACAAGTATAAAGAGGCAGGACAAATAAGCAAGAGAGATACTTATTACAAAAACTAACAATGCATGCAGTTGATGTTCATTAGGATTTTTTAGGGTAACCTTGGCAAATAATGTAAGAAATGCATAGGGTACTCTGAGCCTTTTGGTGTCATTTCTTTCTGTTTCCCAGAAACAATAAAATAATATACAGGAGCTCTTTCGCCTTCCTCAGCTCCAGTGACATTTCACAAAAGGTAAAACAACACTGCACCTACTGACTTCCCTTGTCTATTTACAAGAGGAAATGTCATCAAGCATTCAAAATGTCACTACGTGCTGGGATGACGTCACAAAAGCCTGTCACGGGAACATGCCTTCCTCTTCAGACGCTGATGCTCAGAGCAATAAACCATAATGTGCTTAAGGAGATCTTGGTTTGGTAGGCAAAAGGCAGTGTGCATACTATCTACAAAATGAATTGCAGAGCAAACACATTTGCCAGGACTGAAGACATTTTCCAAGGAGTGCAGACAAATGTTCACTAACGCTGTCTGCCTCCGAAGCCAATTATTGCTGCAATACAGACAAAGAGGTGCTGTGTCTGCTACTTAAGCCATCTTGTTACAGTCCTTTAAAAGTGTCATGTACACAGAGAAGCATATTTGTAATCTTTATACTAAGTACACTTCACCTTAATTGCATCACCTCATGAAATTATATAAACAAGACTTTTGTGTTTGTGCTAGAGATTTCCTCAAGCTGTAGAACCGGGAGTTGCTTATGAATTTCACAGGGTACAGTTAGTGGGTTTAGGACCCACAGTTTTGGTTTATTTATTATTTGGTGCAAAATCGACATAATTCACAAAATCTTGGATTCCTTTCTGTTACTAAATGTCCCCTGGATTCAGGTCCTGATTTTTTTTTCTTGCCCATACTCAGTCTTTTTGTTAGATTCGTAATAAAACAAAACAAAAAATTAAAACTAAATAGTTCTCAGAAATAATCTATTTCATACGTATCGCCTACTTGCTTTCTTCATTATCAAATATTCCAACAAACATATATGGCAATAAAAGGCCCTTAAAAAATAACATTATTTTCCTTTTCCATTTCATTTTGTTTTAGCCAAGAGAGACATACACTGCTTCTTGTAGCCTAAGGACATGCACACATACAAATAAAACTCAAAGCAAATCCTAAACAGAATCTGTAGTAAGATGTTAGAAAAAAATTATGATTTTTTTTTTCTGTTGGTTTTGTGGTTTGTGGGTTTTTTTGGGTTTTTTTGGGTTTTGTTTTTGTTTTTTTTTTAATCACTCCTTCAATTCCTGATTATATTTATAATTAAAACTTATAAACTTAAATAAAGCTTATAAATAAATACAGCACAAAGCTGGATCTCCTAATCATTCTACACCTGCTAGTGCTGATCTTACCACCAGTCATTGTGGCCGTACACCTCAGAGGCCTTTTGAATACTGAGAACCTACTGTGCAAAACCACACAAAACCGGTGATGATATTACATACAAGGAATCTTCTTTCCTGTTAAAACACCCTTAAAGTAACAATTCCAAAATTCTTTGCAGAACAAAGGTTTTTAAGATTCATATGCGTTTTTAAGTATTCTGACATCACTTTTAAGTAGGGTGAGTCACAGAGCAGTAAAGTTATTAATTATTGTGATAATGAATGTCTGAAAGCCTATCTGTCAGGCATCCAGCTACTGCAAAAGAATCGCATCTTTGCTCCCCATGAAGGTCATTAGATGCTTCTACATGAGATATATCTGTAGCAACTAGACAATACAAAGATGGGAGACAGGCAATACCTTAAATGGAGGTGACCAGGGGAATATCTTATTCTATACTGCAAGACAGTATAGGAGACAGACTCTGTAGGAGTGTTAAAACTTCTCCAGAATGTTGTCATCCAGTTCAAAACTGATTGGGAGCTCTATCCTCACCACTAGCAGTGGTGACCGCCTTCCGTACATGAGCAACAAAGACCTATAGCTTCTTCAGCCTGGGAGCAAAGAGCCATCACACCCGCAGGTGCAACTTCCCTGTGGGACATGGGGAAATGTCCTGTTCATAGATACCAGTTTAAGATTTTTAACCCCCAAAATAAAATACGCAGCAAGTTTCTCAGTCTTGCCACCAAGATAGCTGTTTGGAGTATGTTTATGCATGTTCTCTGGTGAAAACACTGGTTTCCATTAGCTTGCAAAAGAGAAGAGGTGCAAGTGGAGGAAAATTAATTTCTGCTCAGATTTAAACTAAGCATCTGGACACTTACCCAAGGTCATTCAGTAAGCCAATGGCAGGACCAACTGCGGATTTTCCTCCATTTTCTGTGCATTCAATATCAGAGACAGTTTTTTAACTTTCTCAGATTTCCACAGAGATTTCCAGACCAAAGAGATTCACGGGAGTTCAGATAAGTTGGGAGCCAGTGCACAGCACACGTGAATCTCCTAAGTTTCAGAAGACTTCCTATCACAGGATTACAGATTTATTTTTAGTCCAACATCTAATGTGAGTCATAAACCTCAAGTCAAACTAAGTTTATAAAGTTATCAGATAAAGTGCAAATTCTCAGATTTCTAAATGACTCCATTAGCATCAATGAGTAGGATGCATTTTGTGGAGATATGGTTACATACAACTTAAAATTCATGCAAATATGCCAAAGGTAAATGAAAGAGCTGTTCCCTGGAGGTTAACTGGGGAATCATACTCATATTACTTGCTTCAGCTCTATCTTTAACAATTGTTTTTGAACATTTTTGCCTCTCATGCCATCTATAGTGAACGCTTATTAGTGCCCCAATTAAAATTAATATGGGGATGTAAGTGCCTTGGTCCCAGTAATACTCCTCCCTTTATCAAATGAAACAGCGTTCTATTTGTGTTATTAAAATAATAAGACTCCATCTACATAGTTAGTGGAAACAGTAGAAGTTCACTCACAGGGGTATTGGAAAACTAAGGAAAAAAAAAAATCAAAGCAGAGACAAACCCAAAACTCTCAAAACCTTCTTACAATAGGATTTAAGATTCTTTAAACTGTTATAACAGTCTTTTCAATGACCTCCATGCAATTTAAATTCTTTATATTACAGTAAATACGGTATATATTAACTATCTTCTTGCAAAAAATAATTAATGAAAAAAGGTTAAATACTGAAAAAGATCCACAAGTTAAAAACAACTTTTAGACTACAACTAAATGACCTGGCAATTTTGTACATATGAAAGGTAAAATAAGAGTTATTATTGTAATAGCTTTCAGGTTAGTTTTCCTTTCAAGGAGAGTTTAAGAAAACTATCTTTTCCAGCTTTCTACTATGCTTCTTAGTTTAGCAAGTCTATATGTATTCACCTTGAACCAAACTGATTAGAAAACAGTGAACTGTCACCCCTTACACAAGTCCAGATAAAAAGGTTTCAAATCCAAAACCAAAGATACACCTTCTGCAAGTTTCCAAATCATTTAATGGAAAATAACATACTGTTGGCATTAGTAATTAAGGAAATCATTACAGCTCTATCTGTCTTACAGTACCTGGGAATATTTTGCTCTGGATGTTGCAGCCTGAATGACCCCCAGTTTCTCTCAGGAAAAGATCCAAGCACACATCCCTCTGTCCCACCATTTCCATAAAGAGAGAGACTCAAAAATTTGTCCTGCCCTCCATCCTGAGCAGTTAGCAGGCCAGATACACAGGCTGCACTGGAAGGTCATCTGTCCCGAAATACAGCCCTAATCAGAACGAATTGAGAATACATAATTAAAAACTCATGGTATTAAAACAAATCCTTGTGTTTCAGCTACTTTGTTTTCTTCTGCATAATTGCTTTTACATTTGCTTGTAATTTGACATCACTGAATGAATATTTGACAAAAATATATTCAGCTTTCCATTGCAACTGTTGAAAGAAATGATGTGGGCGTGAACAACCGAGCCATAACCGATTCTAAATCGCTCTCTGTCTCACAGGATATAGCGGTACCTGGGCTATCTGAGAGAAGAAACAATATTGTGGCAGTACTGCCACACAAAACATACTTATTTAAAATACAAAACAAGACAAAGAGATGGTTTATATCTCCTGGGTCTAGTACTGCCACACAAATTGTACTTATTTAAAATACAAAACAGGACAAAGAGATGGTTTATATCTCCTGGGTCAACACCCTCCTCACATGCACAGGTCTCCCAGGTGCAATCAGCTAGACCCAGCATTTGGCACTGCTTCGTGATTTCCTCGGCAGGGTGCTCTGCTTTTGTTTCTTCCCTGAAAAACAAACCTCAAGCAGGATGTTCCACTTTTTAGCCACCTGAACATCTACTTTAAAGAGCCCTGACATCCTGCTTTTGCCTTCACTGTCTCCCCTGTTGCTGCTTTATCACACAGCCTGGGCTGTACGTGAAGTGCCTGAGGGATGGCAGCAAAGTCACAAAACAAACAAACATCCTCCGCAGCTGGCTGCGCGGCACGGCTAGGTGAAGTCTTGAAAAGCACTGAGAGTCACTTCATTCCATCTCCACACCGCTTTTTCTTTATGGGACCAAGAGAGAACTCGGGAATACCCAGGTTCACCAGCCCTGCAATACAGAGTACTGTGAGGGTGAGCAGAGCAAAAATTAGCACATTTTCAAGATCATCCAAAGGGAGGAATCTATGACACAAATTAACCCTCCAGGCACAGATAAAAAAAAATGCTGATCTTTAGCACCGCCCATTTGATAATCTTAAAGCTCGTTACGAATGTTAATAAGCCATGCCTTATCATGGATAGGAATATTAATAATATTCTTCTGGTCTTAAAAACTGTATAAACCAACACTGTGGCCAGGAGTCTGATTTTCGCAGCATGCCTGTTCATTCATTCATATAGTTTGTGGGTATAATTACAACAACTGTGTGTTTCTGTTGGCCTGTTATATGTGTAAGTAGCTATTTGCATCTGCAAATATCTCATTTACATGTATGGTCACTGTTATGTCTATGTGCATAAATTAGGTATGCAACTGCACACATCGTAATGTGCATATATTTATATGAAAAAAACATCCATGAGCTAAGCCATACATCCTGCTATGTTAACTTTGTGGCAGAACTGGGAATACAACACAAATTGTCAGGCTCCCAAGCCTGCAATTTAATCATAGAGCCTCACGTACTAGAAGAGGAATGAGAGCCATAAGCAAGCTGAAGGAAACAGCCCAGTCTCACCAGCTCAGTAAGGATAACGGTGATCCACCTCAGACTTGTTTTGACTTCATTAAACTGTTACGGTTAATGGACAAGCACTGCAGTTCCAGAGAACAGATCACATCACTCTAACTACTGATGTCTTGTGAAATAATCCAGTGGGTCCAGCAGAGTAGCAGAGATTCAGCACCTCTCTTTGCAAAGATTGACCAACGTGCCCCTTTTTATCCAGTTTTCTAATTTGCAATCAATTAAATCAGAGGATTTTTTAAGCTACTGGACACCTTCCAAACACTTCCCCCCTCCCCTGCTACTGAGATTTGCACTTCGGTCTTCTAGGAAACAGACAATAATCCACAAACGATTTTTGTGTTAAGGAAAGCAACTGATTAATTTCTTGAGCTATTCAAAGGAACAATTCCTGTAGAGCCATAACAGAAGGTGCACAGCTATAGGGTAAAATGAAGTAGCAAAGTGAGAAAAAAGCAGGAGCTTGTCTGGAAAACACTAGACTGTGATTACTGAGAAGGACTACCAGACTACAAGCCTGCAAACTCATTAAATCCAATTCAAATTTACTGAGAAGGACTACCAGCCTGCAAACTCATTAAATCCAATTCAAAACATCAGAACAAAGTAAAAAGAATAAAATATGGAGGGTGAAGAAATGGAAGAAAACAACAATTCTGTTTTCCCTGGGGCATCAGGAGACACATGGGAGAGCAGAAGGGCAGCAGGATCCACAAACAGAACAAAATAAAAAAATAAAATACAGAGGGTGAAGAAATGGAAGAAAACAATTCTGTTTTCCCTGGGGCATCAGGAGACACATGTGAGAGCAGAAGGGCAGCAGGATCCACAAATCTTTGGAAAAGGCATGGATTGGGAGCCATAAAAATCCCAGATCCAGCTCTCAGTTCAGCAAAAGGTTTTCTTCATGTGTGACACTTGGCAAGTGACAGCAGAATTGAAACTGTGCTTTGGCATCAAGAGCAGGACTTGATGTCAGGAGCTGAAGTCCAAAATTTGCAACATAAAACCTTCCTCCTTAATAGACATACTTCACCATATAGATTCCTAAACTTTTTCACATAAAAATCACTACTATCGTTCTGTTTGCTGAGAATGTGGCAAGTTACTTCACCTGAAAGCAGGTAATCATGTACATGATAGCTTCAGTATCTTTGCATGTCATTAGATTAAGCTCTCCTGAAACAAAGTCCCCCCAAAGGTCCCCAAGCAGTACATATTCAAGTGTGGGGTTCTACACAAAAGGCAGCATGTAACACCTGCTCCCCCCCAAAAGACGATCTCTAATGTAATTTTTTCCAGATTAATATAGTTCAAACAAGTGGATGGTCTGGTTCATCTGAAACCAGAGATTTTCTTCCCTTGAGCACAATATTCCTGGCACAAAAGGAGAACAGCAAAAAGGAAAGTAACTACAGGTAACTCTAGGTTATTCGAATAGAAAGGGAAGTTCTTAAATTCTGCCTCCTCCTTCCCAGAGTAGTTTTCATTTTTATGTTGAACTGTCATTGGAGAAAGAAAGGAAATAATCCAGAATGCAGCGACCAGAACTCAAAACTTATTCCACCTCTCCAGAGGAGGAAGAAAGTGGCATATTACCAGTCCCAAGCCTTTGTGGTCCAGTGCAGCAGCACTTTGGTATCAGGTTAAAACCCACAGCAGTCTCTGCTGCAGCGGGCGGGTTACAGAATACACCTGCAACAGTGTTGCTGTCACGGATGGTTACTATTACCCACTAGAAACGGATCATTTTTAATGCCTGGAACAGATAGCAGGTATGTCACTACAGGTACATCTCAAGAGTGTATGTGTTTCATGTCCTCTTACCCCCCACGGCAATCTTGCCTGCGTTTTGCCATTGCTGTCACTTGCTATGAACTGGTGGGATCTGGCAGCCTTATTCTGCTCTAAATAAATTCCAGCTGCCAAAATACTATTTCAGGTTGAATTTTGATCGCATTGCAGCCAACAAGAATCTGCTTATTCTTCTCTTTCACATATTATCTCTCTATGAAGCATCCTTTCTGACAGCAGTCAGGAACACTAACATTGGCCTCTGTCCATGGCCATTCCCTAGATAACCTGTATCAGACAAATTAGACACTCTTTTGTCTGTGTGTATGAGCAAGTAGGCGACCCCATTTGAAAATATTAATTAAATAATTTCATCACTTTTTATATTACTTTAAAGTCATTAACATATTGGGTCAAATTATGATCTCAATTACAGAGGAGTAAATCTGAGGTAATTACACAGGCGCAGAATATGATCAAAATCTGGTGCAAAAATAATTAGAACATTTCAGTTGCTCTTGGTGAAACTTCATTAGTGGAATAATATAAATTAATAAAGACCACCAAAATGGATGATGCCAGAAAATTCACTGAAAATGAAGTTTCAGGTTGTACTGTTCACAGGAAACACATCAAGCAAAGCAAACGAAGCCCCAAGGTCCTGGTAATCAGTGTTAGAGCTACTTATGATCTTCACCCTTTTGGTGGGAACACGACTAATCCACTTGATGAACTGAGCATCAATGACCTTTGTTAAAAATTCATTGAAACCTCACTGAGTAAATGATAACTATTAACCTTAAATTACGTGGACATATAATTATCCAGACTGGATTCTCTGCATACCTATTACAGGGGCACAACCTGTCTCCCCCAGCACCTAGCCCCCTATACTCACATTAGCAAGTATTTACTCTAAATGCAATTACAGACACAAATACATTAAACAAACTTTTCATTGTTGAAAAAAATCAATATGCTATGAGATAGGAAACATCAGAATTAAAATTGCATATAAATATATACTCCTCTCTACTAAAACACACATGCGCTTCCAGGTTCAGGCTTCACTTGTGTTCTCCTACGGGTGCCCTCTCCTTCAGCACAGAGGGTGGGTGGTACACACATAAAGAGAAGTTCCTCCATTTTCTTGTTTTCTCTTCAATGTCATTTGTAATACCCTGCATTACTACAAATACAAGGATAGTCAAATTAAGTCCTGATTTCTGTAGTATTTGACTGTTTCAACAACATTAACGTGTGTACTTCTTACAAAAAAAATTTTGTTAAAGCTATGAGGGAACTGGAATTTCTCTCCTGTAAGAAGTTTGTGTATCTTGATTTTTTTTTTTTTTTCCCCCTCAAAACATGGTCAAGCTCTGAGATTCTCAACACAGACAAAGGGTTGGAGAAAGAAAATAGAGAAACAGAGAATGCAATCTTTTAAATGTGTCTGGATAACACCCCAGCATCAGAGGAACCAAATGACCCATCCCACTTTCACACAAATGCTCCAGAGACTTCCACAGCTGGACCATTTACCCAGCTTCTGGGAGAGCTTGAGGCAGCAGCCGTTAGCTCCAGAAGCCTTCCTGGATGTTTGAAACAACACTATTTTTTGTCTTATAACCATAAAATTTTCCCAAAGTGACCCCATGTACTTCAATGATGAGCAAACAGCGTTTTTGCAAAGCATCTCTGCATTTCCTAACTGTTGCTGCTGTGACCAAGTGATCTCAGCAATTTTTCAGCGCACTGTTTTTCTCAGCCAAAATTATTAAAATGTTGCTAACTTATAAATGACTTAAAACAAGATGTACTATGAAAATGACCACCAGTAGTGATCAGTACTGGTCTTTATTGCTGTTGGTCCAAGATACTAGAAAGCCAACCCCCTACACAATGTCTTTTACTGTATTAGTGGTTCAATACAAATATTATCCCCCAGCCCCAATTAGTTTACTGGAATTCCAGTGAACACAAACTTTTTTTTTTTTTTGGTCAGCCATAACAAGAAAGCAGCAAGACAGTACTGAGGTTAAAAGACTAGATGCAACATTTCACTTGTGCAGAAGAAATTTTAGTTCCTTGACTAGCAATGCCACTTTGTCACTGTGTTTTTGCATTGTGCAAATATTGAAGATACTGATAAATCTTTTTTATTTTTAAGTAAAAGCGATAAAAAAGAATTATGCAGAATGCTCATAGTATCACATCAATCAATGCCACAGTTCTCTGCTGAGAGGCACAAAACACAGAAAAAACCCCATACCCTCATTTGGGGTATACACTGCAATTTTTTTTTGCATTTTTATGTAAATCACTATCCAAAACCAATTTGTCATCTTTCTGGAACAAACTTATCATGAACCTACAAGAGAAATGCATTTTCAGTTGTGAAATAAAAAAAAAAAATAAAAAAACAAAAACACCCCACAAACCAAATACAAAAACCACCAAACTAAAGGCTGTAAAGAGCTCTCTGCTTTATGCAACTATCTGCCCTTCAAAGCTAATGTGCATCAAGGCAAGTAATAGAGTTGAGGGGGGGAAGTAATGTAGCCCAAAGCAAGGGTACTTGTTGGTATTCTCTATCTTGTCATAATGCTGTGGCAACACATTTTTCTCACCTATCACATTCAAAGCCTAACCCAAAAGTAAGGATTTTTAGATGAAAAAAAAAAATTGTTTACTTTTCCTTTTGAATCAGGATTAAAAAAAAAAGTGAGGGGAGGGAACACCAACATCCTGAGTCAAAAATAAAGTTTTCTATGAAAGTCAAATTTGATTCATCAAGAATACAGTCTTCCTTTTCTTCCTTCAGAGGATGTGTTTACCAATCTACATGAGACTGCTGAACACAGCTGTTTCTTTATTTTTAATCCTGAAATTTAGAGTATGTTAAGTTATGCTTGGAAACGTCAAAGCCAGGTTCTTTTGGGAAATGGCTCGAGTTAGAAGTAAGGAAAGGCAGACTACAGAATGGAGCTTTAAAATATAGAAGCCATTCATACTCAAGGTATCCCCCCCCAAAGTACTTCCAGGAAGACACTGCTACATTAATCACATAAATCCAGAAAACCTTTCAGAGACAGCAATATGAGGACAACAATTGCTCACAACTTAGTTTCAAGTGCGAAAAGGTTTATATAGTCTGCTAAAACCCAAAGATGGTATGGTATAAACATTATGATTTTGAATTGCTTGGACATGTTAGAGTTCTATATGTAACTCAGAATTGAACTATCAGCTTAAAATTAGGTCCTTAGGGTGCTGTTTGTTTACATTTTCCTATGCTGATGCTCACTATAGCACCCAACTGCTTTTACAAAACCTCCTTCTCTCCAAGCCTCCAATCCAACTGTTTTTCTCAAGAAGTCATCACCATCAGATAATTTCAAATAATTTTACAAGGAGAAAATGTAAATTCCGAATGGGATCAGAAGCGTCAGACTTTCAGTCCCAGTTCCACTGCCTGCACAGAGCGATCAAGGTTTAGCAACACAATGCGTAGGCTGCTTAAGAACAGATTCCTGGGTTTGGTGTTAGTATGTCTTGGTTTAATTTTATTTGCACCCTGGAAACATTGCAAAAATAATGACACCAAGTCCTTCCTTTTTTTTTTTTTTTTTAAGAAAAATTAAACAAGAGCAATACCACTTCCCACATATCTATGTATGAACATTCAAAATATGTAAACATATTACCTTTGTTTTCTTAACTGATTCTTTTATTGGATTTTTAATTTCTTTATATAGCTATGCAATTTTACATATTTTTTTTTCCTTTCATCATCTATATAATATACCCCTGTTTATCTTTTCACATTGAAAGGGTTAAACTTGTTGCTCTCATCCAAGACCACAGCGTGTAGTGTTTACGAGAGCTACTTTCTACTGTGAAACTAAGGCTGAGAAAATTACTTCTATTCAATGCTTCTGCTTTAAAAAGGATAATGATTTCATCTGGTTAGAGCTGTCTGTACCTACTTAGTTTAGTGCAGGGAAAAGATTGCCTGTTCACTCATGATAAGATAATTTGTCGCCTTGGAAATTAAATTATCTGTCCCAGTTTACCTTGAGAAGGAATACTACATAATACCTATTTGTTCCATTACACCTTTTAAATCCAAAATACGCTCTACTCTACAAATATGTTCCATGTAATCAGAGACATTAAGACAAGTTAAAGTAGCCCCTGACTGCACCTTGATTAGGCTCCAAAGTTGTCAATTGTGTAAGACTTGAATCTAGAGGAACTAAAAGGATACTGAATAAATAATTTATTTTAAAGAATAAAACTAAGCCTGAAATACATTTTAAAGTTACCTTTTCATTTCCTTTTTTTTTTTTTCTTTTTCAATACTCTCAGGAAAATTCACCACAGAAATCCATGTCAAGTATACATCTTCACTCTACCAAACCAGAAGAGCATTCATAGGTATTGTTACAACACAGAACAACAGGCAGGATCAAAACTCATTTTCCACCTAATATTTTACATTATATAAAGGATTATGTGGCTAATATGTTTTTTGTTTCTGTCACGTTATACTTAAATATATAAAGACGGTCACTGATTTGCAAAGTTCTCATTTCTTTTATCATATCATTTATCATCATCATATCATTTCAAGGCTAACCTGAGTGAAGAGGTTTTAAAATTTAAAACCTGCTTTCACAAAATCACAGTAATTAGCAACAGCCACGGTTCTAGGCCAAGGAGAACACATCAGAAGCGATGGGTATGGCATGGCAGGGCACAGCTCTCAAGGCACTCTTCAACAACAGGCACTGAAAACAGTGTCTGAATCCTCTATAAAGCTCATACACAGAACAGCATAGTCTAAGAGATTCATTAACTTCTTACACACAGAAATTTAAAAAAAAAACAAGGCTACAAAAATTAGATTTTTCCATAGCATACTTTTTTGAGACTTTGAGCAATGAGGAAGGGAAACTGGTCTTGTGATTATGATAATGGCTTACAAAACAAGGCTTTGCACTGTTGGCTCCAACAGACTCCAAGTGTGACCTTGAATGAATCATATAATCCCCGTTCCTGTTTCTTCACTTGTGAAACAAGGACGATAATTCTTACCTACAGCGAGGAATTGTTTGGGGGATTAACTAGATGTTTGTAGGATGCTTTAGCTGTCAAATGTATGAAACCATCCACTTTATTTGAGGCTTAGGGGATTAACTAGGTGTTTGTAGGATGCTCTAGCTGTCAAATATATGAAACCATCCACTTTATTTGAGGCTTAAATATCATTAAATCATAGAATGGTTTGGGTTGGAAAGACCTTAAAGATCATCAAGTTCCAACCCCCCTGCCATGGGCAGGGACACCTCCCACGAAATCAGGTTGCCCAAAGCCTCATCCAGCCTGGCCTTGAAAATATATGTTTATATAATAATTAATAATAAAATAATAAATTATATAAAAAGATACTTCTTTTAATTGAGTTCTAGAGATACAAGTTTTCCAATGAAACATTTTTTCTTCCCCCAAATACTGGTTTGACAAAAACAGCCCTTTCTATGGAAACAGAGGGTTTGCGAAGTTTTAATGAGGGCAACTGCCCAGGTTCCCTAGGAGATTCCTGCATCCATCCTAGTACAACCGGGAAACATGAGCGGGTTTTACCACTGACATGGGCACTCACTAAGCCCGTATTCCAGCTAAGTATAGAAAACTTTTCCAGTAGCACTAACACTGAAATATCATGACCTTCCCTAGCCTTATTTGTTACCTTGCTATCTTAGTCTCACTCACACACTAACAATGGCTATTTAGAGTATATTCTACAACAGTATTTTTCCTTTTGTGGCATCTTGCTAGTGGATGCTGCATTATGGAAAAGCTGGAAAGACTTCACAAAGTTCAGTGTTGGGAAATAAAAATATAGACGGATTGAGGGCTAGAAGAGGGATTTTATGTTGCATGGAAAGAAAATTCTCCTCCATTTTAGGTTTGCTTATTAGTAAATTAATTATATTATTTATTAAGTAGGGAAACATTTACTGGGAGGAAATTCTGCATGTGAATAAAACATGCTTAGATATTAGTAATTAAAATAGCAAAGCGTCTCCATTAAGCTTCAAAAGAGCACTTAAGCAAGCAGGATTCAAGCAACAAAATTACAAGAAATCCGAACGATTCCATCATCTAATGAACTGAACTCATTTACCTCTTGATAGCATAGTGTGCGCTCTCAGTAAGCAAGGAGAATACATTATGTGATCTACAAGCAGGAACAAAATGAGTAGAGCAAAATCATCTTTTGCCATAGAGACCGTTAGCCTGATTTATTTTGTCCTTACCATCTACTGCGTACTAGTGAGCAATGGTAGTTTCTCCAGGAGTTACTCTCAGTTTTTACTGGTTTACTAAGAAAGGCGACTATTACAGTCTTATTAAAAAAAAGCTACAAAAGACTTCACATTTTTTAATGTGCATTAGCACTGTTGTTTTTCAGGGGCATTCTCTTAAATAATGTAATCTCTATAGGCAATATTAATGAACCGCTTGTTTAGCTGCATTTTTCCCTCTTTAAACTGGGAACTGCTGCTTTCCTTTGCCTTCTCCACTAATCCTTGAAAAATAGCGGCGCATCTATTCCAAAACCACAACCCATCGACTTAGAATTCCTAAAGAAAAAAAAAAACACCAAAAAAAACTATTAAAAAACTAGACTTAATCTAGTGCTTATTTTTTGATTTTTTTTTTTTTAACCAAACAAGATGCACAGATGTAATATAGTTGAATTTCAACCTCAAATAGTGGCTCTAGCAGTCTGTACTACTCAGATGCAATAGTTTGAAGTTCATTATTTTTTGTTCTGAAGCCACCCTGCTGTTCTCACCAAATGAAAAGCAGGTCAGAACCAAGCTATTTAATTAGCTGGGAAGGCAGGTGATGCTTAAGCACGCTGCTAATCATTTTCTAACTGTTTATAATTTTCCATCAGGGATAGATTGACAATAGAATTACAAAACAACATGCAGAAAATGGTAATTCATGACAAAGGGGTATGAGAGTAGTATTACAGTTAATTTTAGTAACGGGAAAGGCTAGAAATCAATAGACTATAAAAATACTAAAAATAAAAATACATCTTTGTTACACCCATACTCCAATCAGTACCTGAATGAACTGAACAGTAACAAAGTAAAACAATTGATTTGGGGTGAAAAAAAATAATAATAAAAATAAACAGAACAAAACCACCAAACAAAAAAAAACCTCACTAATGAGATCTCAAATTATGGAACCACACAAAGGCGCTCACCAGCATTTACAATTTGTTTTCTTAGGTGGTTCAGAGCTTGAACCAGGGGCTTGTCTTTCTGATTCCATCAAAACTCCACATGTGTACACGCTGCAGGCTACTGAATTCTGCATGATTACTAGCAGAATAAAATCCCTATTGTTCACATTACTTTTAACTTTCAATAATAAAATAAAATGTAAATGGCTCTATTTCCTGTAATTTTTTCCTTGCTATGTCCTTCTTTCAACATATCATGCAAGCTGTTATACTCAGAAATACCATTTTTAATTTAACTTTACTGTTCTTAGATTGAGGTATTTCTAACCTTAAGAACTTTCACTGTCCCGTTCAGAACATTACATCTTTTTTGGAATTCTAAGATGAAATACAGTAACTAAGGACTCTACTCATCGGAAATCAGGTTTCCTTAGATGCAGTAACTTCACCAATTTCAACAATTTGGCTTCCAGAGAAAGGAAAGCTTTTGATTTGAAATATAGCCCCCATTACCAACCACACTTAAAAACTTCAGAGCAGCTGTCTCCTTTGCAAGTAAGCACAAGCAATCGCCAGGTTTCAGCTAACGTGCAAAGAACACCACTCTCCACAGCCAAGAAGGGAGCTCTCCGATGAATTGAAGTATTTTCCAATAAACAGAGCTGTGGTTTAATTAAGACGGAAAATTAGTATCAGTGATGGGCTATCCAGTAAGGTAAAACAAAGTCCTTTCCCTGTTGTTAATGAAAATCAGCTAGATAGCTATATTGTTAATGACATTTTCACTGTTTATCTGCTAGGTTAAGATCCTTCCTAATAGCTGGCTCAGTAACCAGTGCTATTAAAGAAAGTACGCAGAACCTTAATTTAAAGCACTAATTAGTCCCCGATCAGTGCAGATTACACTGTAGGAATGGGGACTCAATGCACAATGGCCTTGTCTATGAGGACAGGGAAGGGCCGGACTTGCTCGCCTGTGGAAGCAAGATCAAAGACAGATTTTGTTCAGCTAGCGAGCTGTTTGCTTCCACAGTTATCGTAAGACCCCTGAAATAAAGCAGAGAATTTGAGAAAAGAGATTTTGACTTAAAAGCTGGTCCTCTCTGGGAGAGAGCCTTCATGAAGATTAAGGGGTAAATCGGGCATTGCTTCTAATCTTGTAAGTGAATAAAGTAACCAGGAGAATGCCAAGGGAATGTTTAGGTTACCAAATTCAGTGGTTTTGATATACTGATTATTTATTTAATCCATTGAACTACACTGTTATTTTGATTCTTTCATGGTATCCCTTTTGACGATAAGATACATTGTTCTACAAATTGCTGGATAAGATCATATTCTGTGACAGGAGAAATTAAATAGTTATGAAAAACACAAATTCCAGTCTTATGTTGTACAAACATTATAAATTCACTCACACATACATACAGCTATCGAGATACATCTTCAGTAAGGTAACTTTCATAGGAAGCTAAAGTATAAATGCTACTGCAAATTTATATACCTGTTCTATGTAACTTTTCCCTTCAAATATCTTAATTTTCTTGTTGATCAAGTTATCCCAAGTCATAGCAATAACTGAGTTCATAGTTTTAGAGAAAAAAATTGTGTAACTTAGAATAAAAACTATTTTATTAAAGTGAGGAGTATTTTTTGAGGGGGGTGGTGGTGTTTTTAAATAGTGAATTTGGACAGCACACATTTTTATTGGTGCACATCACTTCCCTCTCTGCTGAAGTCTAGGACCTTTGAAGGTGCAGATGTGTATTGGAAAACCAGAATTATTACACATGCTTCTTCCTTTCAGGACATTGTGTGAAGGAACACAACATCAGGAGACAGAAGGAACAATGCACCTGTTAAACAGGAATGCACGAGACAAGGAACAGTCAAACCCAAACACATTCTAGCATGGTGCTTTACAGTTTGGCTGATTGGCCTTACTGTTCTCACATACATGATACCCATCCTGGCCATTTATTGGGGCACACCTTCTTCTTACATCCATACCTGTTTCTGCTTCAACTAGGTGAAAAAAAATGGTTAATGTGCTAGACTATATGTGGTCTAGATCCCAGCCTCTGAAGTACAGCTTGGCTACGGTCATTAACCCGCCAACTTGAATGTATTTTAGTACTGCCTAGTCAGCTATAAAGTACAGCTGCCCAGCTCATTCATACATGTGTGTGTATATATATAAAACTGTTATATGTTGGGCCTGGGCCTACAAAACAATAAAAATATTTTTGAACGTTCCAAACAAGTAGTTCAGGCAGCAGAACAAATATTTCTCCAACATACCTTTTTGAAACTAAATATTAAAACTGTTCCTAGGAAATATTAGAGGTCCTTCTGACCACCTGCCTCACAACAGCTGGCCTCTGATGCTTCAGGGGAACATTCAAGAACCCTCACAGCGCGCAGTTAAAAGGTGTGCTGCCCATAGAAAAATAATATTCCTAGCTACTATCATTGTCTTTTGCCCTGGAGCATGAAAACTTATATCATTTCTACATCCCTGATTATTTGTAAAATCCTAGTAACTCTGGCTGTTGTTATAATCTATACAAACATCCATTTCCTTTTCTAATCCGACTGAGCTCTTGACTCCAATAATATATTGTGGCAATGACTTTTGTTAGCTTATTGTTGTCTGAAAAATAATTCCTTCTGTCGATTTTAGATTTGCTGTCTTTCAATTTCTCTGAATACTGCCTTCCTCCAATATTATGTCAGAAGCTAAGTAGAAAGCCTGCTCTAGTTTCTCTATAAACTCATTTTTACACACCGCCTTTTTTACTCAGTTATTTTTTATGTCTCATCTTGTTCATCTCTATTCTGAAGTAAACTGCTCCTGTCTTTTCAATCTTACTTCATATGGTAGTTTTTCCACTTCTCTAAGCATTCTTATTACCAATCTCTGAACCCCTTCTATTTTCCCTATAGTCTTTTTTGAAATAAGCAGAGCTGAAAGCTGCGTTCCAGAGGCAGCCTCATTTACAAATAGCATTATAATACCATCAAAATCAATTTATTAAAAATCCTAACCCTAGATTTCTTTTCTCTGTTAACCATTACTGCCAACTGACGAGAAGGGTTTGCAGTTGTTTGGGTTTCTGATCTGGAAGTCACATCTACAGTGCATTTGATCCCAGATGTAGTGGATCACATTGTGGAATACGTTTCCCAATACCTAAATGAATACCGTGGAGATACATATATATACACACTTTTTTTCCCCTTCATACTCTATAGCCCGAGAGCAATCGCATGCACTGAACATGGAACAAACAGTGTTTTCCGCTTGCTCTTGGAAGCCTGTGATGCCCCAGGCACTTTTCAAGCAATATCCTTTTATTTCAAATAAGAATCACTGGCAGAGAACTATCTTCAGGTCAAGCTATGCCAAGAGATCTCCTGGAGTAAAACCAGGTCCCTAAAGATCATCCAAGCCCCTCTTTTGACAGTAGACAGTAAAATTTACTGGTATCGACCATTTTCATGTGATAACACACAACTGTTGTCACCTTCCTTTTGTATGGTTGCAACTCAGACTGATCGCTGCAAATGTGATGGAAGTTCTGCCTGAAGCACAATCTCTCCCCAGAGAGGTGTACGTTGTCATTAGATCTTATAGTAGATCTTCCAATCATTTGTGTCCGTGAGTTTGGGTTATTCTTCATAAACCAACCATGTTTCATTGCTTTCCAGATTACGGAAGGCAGTTTTATATCAAGTTACTTTGCCTTAACACCAGAAAGAGACTTCTGTATGTTCTCTGAGAACGATTTGTTAATGAGGACAAACATCTTAACCTAACAAGTATCTGAGGGATCAACCAAAATGTTTTCCTGATACCCAGAACTACAAATATTCAAGTCCTTTTACGTTTTCGTGGCAGACTTGTCTAAAAACGCGCTTAGCCATTTAATCAAGCAAAGGGATTTAGAAAACAAAGCAAGGACTAATCATTAATAGAGTTTATTTTTACTATAGCGATTCAAAAATAGTCACTGTGCAAAATCCTGGGGAAAAAACAAACAAACAAAAAAACACACACACACACCAACCCAAAACCTAGGTTGCTAGTTCAATGCTTATTCCTCTTGAGATTTCTTGCTATTGTATTAAGGCATTTAATGTAATTCTTCATATTGAATTGCAAATGCTTTCAGCACAATCCTGTGCAGAATTTGATGCCTGCCTACTGCACGTCAGGGTCACACCGAGGGATGGGGGGATGCAGGTGACTAAAGGAGCTTGCTCCAGGGAAGCAGATTATTCATTCTCTGCATTTCTACCTCTAATGTATAAAGGAAAACCCAACCCTGTGTAGGCTGGCTTATGAGAGCTAAAGCAGGAGTAAAAAGAGTCTGTGACCAAGTAGGAATGATTTTGATGAGTAACAGATCTGTCATTAGAGGGGAAAAAAAGTTACTGTAAAATTGAAGCTATTCTATTAAGTGGTTAAAAATGTCTATACTTGTATTTTATAAAAGAAGGCAAGAGCAAGAGGGGCAACAACTATTCTTCTCCAAAATTCTTTGGAAACTTTTTCACCTGCAGACACAAAATGGTACAACTGAATCTTCTCTGAAGTCCCTCTTGTTTCTCTCACATCTGAAGACTCAAAGCCCAAGTCCCTCCAAGGACAGCCTGACTACTCTCCTCAAGAGAGGAGGAGTACAGGAAAGCCATGCTTGACTCCTGTTAGTTCCCCAACTCATCCAAGTGACACAGTAGATGCCCTGAGATTTGTACTCTCCTTTGAACCAGGTGCAGGGCAGCACAATCCAGGGTGGGGAGTGGAAGTTATTTAGTTCCCTAATAATTTTTTTTGCTTATGACAGCCTTTTCTATACACAGCTCCTAAGGAGAAGATTCCTATCCTCTCACACATTATTCTAAATAAAACGTAAGTTGAAAATAAAGAATATAACTGCAGCCTGTCAGCTTTTTTGAATAGAAATCAGAAATCTAAATTATAATCTACATGTCAGCTTTGCATTAGGAAGTTAACATTGCCCAAGTACTTCACATGGGATCCTGCCAACAGCTAGAGCAACGTTAGAGCTATTCTGTGGCACTGAAGTATTTCAAGCAATCTTAAAATAAGCTAAATGAATTAATTTCCACTTCTGTTTCATCTACAGCCAACAGTGAAAGTGTTTGTTAGGAGGAATATTTGCTTCCTGATAGAAGTTACACGGTGTGCAGAGATGTTTTTTCTTTTGGTAAGATTGTCAATGACACAGGGATTCTGTTTTATTTCACCTAAGACCATGGCAATTCTCTGACTTTATGATTACATAAAGCTTAAAGTTTGGCTGTATTTTACCTCTATAACTACTTCCTATTTTTTTCTTCCAAAAAAGAGAAAATCTATAATATAATAATTGCTATATTTCCTGATACAGACAGGTTTCGTATAAAAAGCATTCAAAGCACAATATTCTTCCTCTCCTTCTCCTACTGAAAAATACCAAGTAATTTTCACCCAAATATATCTGAGCTGTATCTGAATGCTCCATGACCCTGGGGCTTGTCTGGCAGAGGTTTCATCCAACCACCATGGACCCAAATGGAAGTGCCACTTACAAGAGTGAATATACTTCTTTATTCAGTGATTTGGGCATGCTCATCACACAAAGTCAGAAACAAGCATCAAGCTCTGCCCACCTGACCTGAGATGCTAACAAACACTCCCACTGAACAGCTTACCAGAGGTCATGCCTCTGCTGCTCTTTTGTATTTACAGGAATACTTAATGTTTGTGCTTACTCCCTCCAACCTCTCCCAGCACACCAACAGCCATTTGCACAACCACCACACTTAATCCTTCTGAGTCAGTCGCTCACTCGCTGAAGTCACTTTTCAATGCAGGGCTTCTG
The DNA here is from genome assembly GCF_000699245.1 of Pterocles gutturalis. Classification (NCBI taxonomy): domain Eukaryota; kingdom Metazoa; phylum Chordata; class Aves; order Pterocliformes; family Pteroclidae; genus Pterocles; species Pterocles gutturalis. Next base: position 89,805 of record NW_010102838.1, read on the forward strand.
GTAAAAACTTTGCCCCTCTCCTTTCTGGTTATTTCACTGCAGTTGGGGAATTTTCCTCCCCTCTGTTTTTCTTGTTTCTGAGAAGGTGGCTTATTCTCACCCAGTTCTTTCTGCTGTAAAGCACTTCACAAGAGAGAGAAACCGCTACTGAGATGTTGCTAAACCTGTAAAAACTACAGTATGGCACTTAATAGCAGTAGAAATGAAGTGTTATCTGATGATCAAAAAAAGTGCTATGTCAAGGTAAATCACAGAATCACAGAATGTT
>NW_010102839.1:0-10237 GCF_000699245.1 Pterocles gutturalis
TTGAGGGGGGGAGAGGCGGAGTAGGACCCTTAACGCTTCTCCTGAGAGGTGTTTCCTGAGGAGACGCAGCGTCTCTTCAAGGTTCTGTGAGGAAATCTGCGTTTAGTTTTACAAGAAATACTCAGATAAAGCGTTTATTCTTCATTAAATTGCCTCACGAGACGTTGGTGCGTATATCTGACAGGGAGAGGGAGGCCGGAGGGGGCTGAAGGGCAGAGCTGGCCTGGGTAGGTCGGTCACAGCGGCCGCCCTGGTGTGAAGGCAGGCAGAGCATAACCCGGGCAGGCACACGCGTGTGTACTTCCTCAGAGACTCTTTTCTTTTTTTATGTGATGGGATTTAAGTAATAATTCTATACTCCTGTGGCCAGGCGCCTCAAGACAGGAGAAAGGGTTTGGAGTGAGCTGCCGTGGTACATACAGTCCATGGGTGATCCAGTGCCTCCAGGCTGCAAAAGGGTGTTGAGAGGATGGGGGAGAAACAGAAGGGTGTCGGCTTTCCTCCTAAAACGATGAAAGAGAAGAACATTTAAGGGATAAAGTATAAAATGCATTCTTCTTCTGACATACAGCATACGTTGTGCAGAATCTGCTGGCTGTGGTAATGGTGGCAGGGCATATATATCCCTTTCTCTTTTCCACCTGATACTGTTTCATACTTGCATCCCAATATTGGCATTTTGGCACTTTTAATTGCTGCTGTCATTAGTTTGCCGATCTGCTTTCTGCAGATGGCGGTGTAGATTCACATTCTAAATCTCATGCTGCAGATTTTACTTCATTGTGGAGCTAGATAAGGACAGGTTCTTGAGTCTGCTCTGTCAAGCTTGTTCTTTCTGGGTAGTTACTCTCTGCAAACCTGAACGCTAAGGAAATATTTGTCTAATGTAAATACAATATGAACAACAAATTTGAGCCCAGAACTGTACCTGGATTTCACACATGTCGATTTCTTCCCAAGGTGTAGAAGTTTGCTCAGAAATCACTCCTCAGGTGGTGCTCATTGACATTTCCCCCTCTCTTGTGTAAACTGTTTCTGTTAGACCGTGTGTGAGCTCCCAGCAAACAATCCACAACAGGGAGCTGTGTCAGCCTGGGTAAGAACTGGCCCCTAGACATTTTTTGTGGTTGCCTTTGCGTATCCGGGAGGTGTGTACAGAAGAAAGAAAATGATCACAGCACCACATACACAGTGGGCTCTTAGCGCGCTCTGATAGCGTCTCCTTTATCCTCGTGGGTATTAAAAAAGGGGATGGGGAATTGGCAACATGTAAGTTAAGAATAAAATGGCAGATGCTTTCTGTGTGTGAATTTTCACTGCTATTCTGCATCTTGAACACTGCATTTCCAGTCAGGGGGTTATAAACAGGTTACGGAATGAGGGGTGATCAAAGGTGTGGGATGGCTTTTGTTCAAGGAGATAGCAGGGAGTTTTGAGAGGAGGACAGGGAGAAGGACTGTGGTGATGATATGTAAAATGATGAATGGTCTGGAGAAGGTGAATGGAAAGATTATTTACTGTTTCTTTTACCAGTACAAGTGACAGGCACTGGGTGAAATCACAAGGCAGCAGGATTAGAGAAGGATATAAATTTTTCCACACTCTGCACAATTTAATTGTGCATCACCACCGCTGTGTTGTGGAGGGCAAAAATACAAATAAATATAAAGAGGTATCATAAATCGTAGAGGAGCAGTTCCTCAAGGACTGCTAAACCCAGGGTTCAGTGTTGCTGACCGAAACCGCTTGGAGGGTCCATGAGGCACAGGGTCACTGTGTGCTTCTGCTCCAGGCATTTGCTCCTCACTCCTCGCTGGAGCAGCTTTTCCTTGCTGGGCTGTGGAGTCTGGAGGGGAGCGGGGAACTGCAGAGGGAAGATGTGTTCCCCTAAGATAACTTACCCTGGAGTCTCTCTTCAGACAAGGGTTGCCATTTGCTGAGCTTCTGTAGACCAGCTGTCTGCTGATGATAATGTGAATATATACAAGTGTTATTTAACAAAATCCTAGTAATAAAATAGCAAACTCTTACAGCATATTCATTAAGATAATAAAAAGTAATGCAGCCAGTATTTATGGATTTTTTTGGTAAGTCTCAGAGAAGAAAAATGAATTTATTTAATTGAATTAATTTTCTGTTAGGATTCCTGGGATGTCATAAAAATATGGAGAGATTTGATAATATAAAATTATAGTCGTTCTGGAAGGTGTTAACATTTGCCAGGGAAGAGTGGTTATAACGTGATAACTGTAGAGGACTGTACGCTGCAGTGTTTGAGCCCTTATAAATGAAGAAAACATTCAAAGTAACCTCATAAGCAAGGAAACTGCTGATTTGATCCATGCGCTGTTACTGCCTAGAATAATGTATTCCTCCTGCGTGCCCTGCATTTCACAATCAGGGCCGGAATGCTAATAACTGGAAAATGCATCCTCTCTCCTGGTCTGTTAATCAGTCCTGCGGGGAGCAGAAGACATTCAGAAATATTGGGAGTGTAGAAGCCACTCTTAGCTGAGGGCGTACTGTGCGAGGGATTGATTGTGCGCTGGAAAAACGCGTGTGGTGGTAAAAAGGGCAGCTGAGAAATCAAATGCTGCTGGATGCTCTACGACTCGGCAGGTTCAGGGGGAAAACACATTTCCTCAGTTCAGCCTGTGGATCTAGGGCAGATCTGGTGAAGAACAGATACACAGCGAAGTTCCTGAAAGGCTTACTGACTTTCAAGAATGTGCGCGCTGACTTACAAGTACCTGCAATTCCCCAGGCTGCTGCTGGCACAGCCGCCTGCGTTGCGTGCAGAGCTGCTCCAAAGCTGCTGGGGCATTGTGTTCTTCCCCAGCATTTGCAGGCGAGTCACAAACGGTCTCTTTGGTTGGGTTCGCTAAGTAGGACGGTCTTGCTGATGAAATGCATGATATACATCTGATTTTCCCTTCAGACAGCTCACTTTGCAAAGGGGTTGCTGATTATTTATATCCTTTTTTTTTTCTGCTGTGAAGTTGGAAAGTTTGAACTCCCCACATGTGGTGTTGTCAGGAGTAGTGTTCTGTATTGTTATTGCCATCACGTTTTTATCATTTAAACCAACCAACAAGCCCGAGTTGTTTTCTGGTCAAGTGTTTTGATCCCTTCAGAATCTGAAGCAAGTTTTTAAGTGAAAGATGAGTTTAGAGATTTTTTTTTTTTTGCATAATTTAGAGATATTTATATTTTTTGCATAATTTAACTCAAAGCTAAGAGAAAAGGCACTCTATAAACAATAGTTGGACATTCAGGAAGAACTGTCAGAAGGATAGGCTGAGCAGCCCAGTTGAAGCCAGTTTAGAGAGCACAGGTAACTGGTTTGGCCAAGATCACCTGGATTTTGGTTAATTTCAGTGAAGTACGTAGCAGAATGAGGTGTGGATTCTGAGCCTGGGGAGGAGATGATCACCCACCCACCAGCCAAGGCGAGCAGTGGGGCTGCCAGAAAGTGGGGAGCAGGAGAGGCAGAGGGTGCTGGGGGGGATTCCTGAGCCTCCCCTGGGGCTGCCTTGGTGAGCCTGGCATTTGGTGCCGTCAGCTCTGACGGCAGGATATCAGGTCCAGGCATGGCCAGAGATCAGAGCTGTATTAATTTGCCTGAATTCTTCTGTTAATGAGATGAGCCTTAAGAAAATATTCCTTGGCTGAGTTGCCTTCTGGGACTTCGTGTTGTGTTTCTTGGCTGGGTTGTTGCTCTGACTCACTCCAGACTTCTTTTGTCTTTAAATAGTGGAAATGTAACTGTGGAGTTAAATTTTTTGTATATAATTAGATATAGAATAGTGAATGCTGCATAAGAGAACACACTGATTTAATAATCTATTCAGCATTACAGAAAATTAGTTATTTTAAAAGTATGTAATGAAATATTCTGTGATACTGTTTCCTTCCAACTGCAGCAGAATGAAGCTTTATTTTTGCATGTATTTCACGTTTGTATTTTTGCAAACATCCTGACTTCAGAACTTAAATTAGCTCAGACTTCTAGCGTGTACTTTAAAAACTGCTTGACATACTCCATCTGTTGGTCAGCTGAGCAGCTGCCAAGGTGAGCTGCAGAGCCTGCTAACATTGCCGTGCAGGTTTGTAACACTGCAGTTGAAGTAGCAAGCTCCCAACACCAGCATTGCGCTCCAGCGGGGCAATGGTGTGGGTTTGGTTTTTCCAATACGATTGTTTCGGCTGGTGGATGAGACAGATGCTTGGAGTACGTTTGTCTTGCAAAGCGGCACCCACCTGCCTGTCTTGGAGCTGTATCCATTTGGGTTGCTCATTTGCAGTAGTTAGTACAAATAGTTCATTTCCATTTCAGCACAGTTCATGAGTACCCACCAGGGTCATTCTGGAGCACACTTCTGAGATGTTTTTGGGGGTGGATTGCCCTGCCATGCAGTCACAGGCTGGATTTCTGTCAGCTGGAGAAGGACGTATCCCAGACAAGTGATTCTTGGAAACCCCTGGTTTGCTGTTTCTGGGTTGGGGGTGTTTTCATTACCCTTGTCTGATCAGGTTGTCTTCAGGTTTGAAACGAACAACTTTTATGGTTTGTTCACATGAAACTTTGTTAAGTTGGGGCACAGGTAACCTACATATTTTAATTGAACTCGGCAGCAGTCTGTCTCAAAATCAACACTGTAAATATGTATTTTATGTATATATATGTGCTTATCAAATGGCAGCATTTTCTGAAGAAGACTCAGCTTACAGAGGACACCTGCATCCAGGGAACAGTGACTGGCTTGGAGCTCCCATCCGGGTCGGGAACGGGAACCACATCTGTCGGTGAGAAGCAGCTGGGGAGGTTCAGTGCAGAGTCTGGCATTTTGGAAAAAGGTGCTTTCTCTCGATAGCATTTGCACATAAATGACTTTGTTTTTTCTTTTTTAGTGGAAGCAGTCACAGCTACATGTGCAGCTCTGAGGCGCCTGTGAAATTCCTTTAACAGCAGATGACATTTGCAGCACGGATAAAAACCACAGATGTTGGCAGGAAGTCCTGAAGGTTATTGTGAATAATGATTGAAAAGGCAGCGCATTGATTGAGATTTCTGTTTTCAGGGAACTGTCTGTCTGTGTGGGGAACGAAGAGTGAATGTTGCGCTGGGAATGGCTTTGTACCTGAGCTTCAGAGGGAAGCTGGCTCTTGGGGATGGCTGCTCTGTCCCGCTCCTCCAGAGGAACCCCTGGAGATGCCCAGCGAGTGCAGAGAGACAGAAAAGCCCCTTTTCCCCTGGAACAGGGGTGGCTGCAGAAGGGGGAAAGCATTGCTGCAGATTTCACTGAAGGGAGATGGACCACAGCGGAGCAGAGCTGCAGACAGGTCTGCGGAGCAGCTGCTGAAGGAAACAGCACAGGGTACACGGCGCTGCCCGGCTGGAGCAGGCACCAAGAGTGAGATTCAGATGTGCCCAACGGAGTAAATTCCAGGCTGCAGCTCAGAACAGCGCTTGTAGAAACCCAAGTGCTCCCTTGGTGCTTGGGGAGCTTGCAGCAGAGGATGCCGCTCCGTCCCCAGCACAGGAGGAGGAGAGCTGGCTGGAAATCCTGCAAAGAGCCCGGGGAGGGCGGGGGGGAAATAATCTTGGAGATGGGTGTAGCTGTGGCTCCTCAGTGGGTGCAGAAAGCTTTTGGGGATTCCCTGCATCTAGGGAAAATGCAGTGTGGAGAGGCAGCTGTGGCTCAGCGAGAGTGAAGACGAGTATTTCAATACAGTGGTGGTGTGCTGCTTTTGTCTTACTGCGTGGTTGTGGTTTCACAAAACATTCATATTCAATTACCGTTTTATTTTGTTGCTGGGGAGCACAAGAAGAGAAGGAAAATAATAATTTAAATTTAACTCTGCTAAATATAAATGAGATTTCATGGGACAAAGACTTCTCTAGCTTGAGGGGGTATTGCTGTGCCAGATTCCAAAGGCCCCACTACAGCCGGTAAAATTCTTGGAGCAGCTTAAAAAAAATATTGTAAGCATTTTTATAAAAATTTTTTTAGGCAATGGAAATACAGCCGTTGCCTCCAGGAGTGTGTGTGATTGTTGTAGAAGTCACACACAAGTATATCCATGTGTTGCTGGTTGTTTCTGGATTTATTTGTGGGAATTAGAGAGTGTCCAGGATGATACAAGTTTCAGACCATGCCCTTAAAGTTTCAAGAATATGTATCAGAATGTAGGTATTCCCGCACTTTCCCCAGATGCTTAATGTCACAATATATACATTTATATGCTCCAGGGGATACTCTCCCCAGGACAATGGAACTGGTTTTCAGCTACGGCTGCTGGAATTGCCTTTTAGGAAAGCCTCCATCTGCAAAATGACGCTGGTTACAGTGGAGTTAATTTATTTCATATGAGCTGCAAAAAGGTAGCAGACAATTCTCTATCATGTAAGCATGTCTTATTCAGAAAACCGCTCCTGTCTGGTACATTGTATTCTCCTGAGATGCTTTGTGGTAAATGGGTGCTGGTTTCAAACAGACTGTCACAAGACATTGTTTTAAAAAGATTAATTGGATAATGCGAGTGCCGCTAAAATAACTCATTGATGAAGTGGTTGGGATGGTGGCAGGTTTCTGTTTGTTGTTGCCTGTACTAAATTTAATAATCACTTGAGACCAAGACTTCAAGACATTTAAGCATGCCCAGCTTCATCAGGGATTGCTCTGCTCTACTCATTGGAAAACCCAACAGCTTTGCCATAGTAAGGAAAGGTTCACGCAACAAAATCTCTCGTGACTGTCTCTGGAGCCAGTCCTATAGGAGCACTGCTGAGGCGCAGGGAAGCCTGCAGGAGTTGAGCACATTCTGCATTTTACAGACGGAACCACTGGCTTGTCGAGCTCCAGTTGAAATTTGTCCAGCCCCCTCCCCAAATTCTGCTTGTACAGAGGGGCTCTGGCCCGTACCCAAGGCGGTTTGACCATAAGTTTTGGGAAGATTTTTCACTCCAGCTGCTGAGAGCTGGTCTAACAGGGAAGAGCTCCATCGCAGAGAGATGAGGTGACATCCCCGTCGTGCCCAGGCTGGCAGCTCGGCACTAGATGGTGCCACGCTCCAGCGTGCCACGCGATGGGTGGGAGATGCAATTGCACGAGCACTGGAGCAAGGCTTTCCATCGGTGTTGGAGAGCTATAAAACTGCGCTGCAAACAATGCTCATCAATTATGGCGCAAGTACTGGTTAAGATAAAATCAGCAATTAAGGCTGACTGCTTGTTAAGGATTAAGAGATTCAATGAGAGCTCACTGGGCCGTGAGGAGCGGTACTCGAGCCTGGCTAATTCTTTTGCTTTTCCCAACTTAGGCACAAATGGCTGCTGCTGTTTCCCGCTCACGCTCTGGCAGACAATTGGAAGCAGCAATTCCACAGGAAGAGCTCTACAACGCAGAGTAATTTGTTGCAAGCAGGTGATTACGCTTCGGGTATCTGAGTGCAGGAGTACCGCTGTCTCAGGAGACCAATTCCTTCCGCTGTTTGTGCACCTCGTTTAGTTTACAGTTATGATTCCTAGTTTAGGTGGTTTGGGGTTTTTTTTGTAGACTGAGAAAGCCACAAATTGAGCATCCTAATTGTTGCTCTGTGTGTCAGACCATGGCCTGAATTGGAAACAGTTCGTATTCCCACAGATAATTTAAGAACACTTTCCTTTGTCCTAAACAAAAAAAAGAGAAAACAAATTGTCACAACACATGGATTCGAAAGCACTTTTTATCATATTTCTGAATCTCGTGTATTTATTTCTTCCTACACAGCAGGAAAACCAGGATTTTGATTATAAACTACTGATGGGAATTTTGGCAGATTTTCTTTATTGTTCTAAGAGGAATTGGCATTTCAGTATAAGGAAAAGCAGCAGTTTATTGAGCTGAGGACTGGAAGAGCTGTCTGTGGGCATTAACATATCTTTGGTTATATGAAATGTATGCATTGCTAATTTAATGTACGTGTCAGTAAGGTGGCAGCTGTTGCAGCAGTTGATGTCCCTGCCTGAGGGTGGTGAGCAGCACGGACAGCCTGGGCAGGGAAGGAGAAGGTGGAGAAAAGAGGAGAATCTGCAGTCATCTCCCGGCTCACCAGTGTGCCTGGGTATGGATGGGGTATGGGTTATGGGAGCTTCAAAAAGCTGGAGATGCACGGGACAGCGTGCGGGATACAGGCTTCAAGGTGGGCTAGGTGGGTTCCCAGGACTGCGACCCAGAAATCAGGGCAGTGAGATCCTGGGCTCTGACCTGAAAGGCAGTTGAAGCAGACATTGTGGAGATGCTCCCCCAAGGGCAAAAGGAATATCGAGTCAGGTTAGGGAACAGCTGACACAGGTCAGAAGTGGGATACGTTTTCAAGAGCACATGGTTCCATTAAGTCCAGGAAAGTGCTTTTGTCCTTGGAAGTTAGAGCTGGCCTGAAGTACCATGTCTGTCCAGGGCACTGAAAAGCTGAACAGTCTTTGATGTGCTAAATTAGGTTATAGATTATTTAAATAATGCTTCCAGAGAAAATTCTTATTTCCTTACCCCTGTGAATATGATTCTTCCTTCTGCCTTTGCTCCCTGTCCTCTGCCACATACTTGCTGCAGATTTTTGTTGCTCTTTAAGTGCCAAATAGCTGTCCTCTCCTCACTCAATGTTTTTTTCAAATGTTCGGTCTAATTGAGCCCTCTGAGCCAAGAGATGCAGAACAAGAGGGTCAATTGTGCTCCCGGTCCATGGTGTGAGCCTGAGTAACCCCGCTGCACACACTGCAGGAAATTTCCACTGCCCTCAGCTGAGCTGACCCGGACCACGCGGAGCAGCAGAAGGGCACCGAAGACAAGCCACCAGCACGAGGAGCTTCTCGTGGGACGCTGTCCTGCTGCGTGGGAACGAGAACATGCCGTGGGGGGCAGCCAGGCTCCCTCATTACCCGCGTGTCCTTGTGAGCGCTGCCGTGAGGGATGCGTGGAGTGTCCGGCTCTGGGGGACAGGAGAGGAGAGGGGAGGACATCCTGAACGGCCACCACTGCTTTCCATCTCCGGGAGGTGCTTTCATCTGTGTCCTCCCTCCTGCCTTTCCAGCACCTGTGTCCTCCCTCCTGCCTTTCCAGCACCTGTGTCCTCCCTCCTGCCTTTCCAGCACCTGTGTCCTCCCTCCTGCCTTTCCAGCACCTGTGTCCTCCCTCCTGCCTTTCCAGCACCTGTGTCCTCCCTCCTGCCTTTCCAGTAGCTGTTGCACACACGTGGGTTTCCCACGGAGCAGAGCACTCGCTGCCTGGGAGAGACAGGAGTGATCTCAAGACTCAGCTTCTCTCTTCCTGAGAGCAGAGCGGGGCCGGTGCCTTCTAACCTCGCTCCCTCCTTGGAGGACATGCTAGAAGTTCAGTTCGTGTTCCTCTGACGAGGAAAAGTGATGGAGGTTTTTGCAGCAGTTGGTTTGCTTTTCTGTCTTCTAAATCCTTTTTTCCAGTGGACTGTGGTTGGCATCAAGAGCATTCCTGGGGGGGAACAGAGAAATCAGGAAGAAAAATGGCTGTCAGGGCTGCTTCAGCAATGGGCCTGATTTAATGGGATGGCTGCCACCCAGGTTGAGGGTTGAGCAGTAAAATGATGCAAGTCAGAGAAGAGAAGATAGGTCAGGTAAATAACATCATCAGTGTGTTTACTGCGAGCAAGCAGAATGTGAGTCAGGGAGAAATCTGTCTTTGTCAGGGACTCCTGCTGATCCATTTCTCCACGGATCAGCTGCACGTAAAGTTAATCTGCTTATGCAGCAGCTGAGGAACTAAGATGCCCTCAATGCCCTCATCTCATCCCTGCATCTAGCTCAAGTCTCAGAATACCAGGGGAATGCAAATTCCGTCTGTGTCTGGGGTGTAACCACCCCTTGTGCCTCGCTGTGTCCTCTTCTCTCCCGCAGGTCAGGGTGGGACAGGCTTGAGGGGGGAGCGGGGTCCTGCTGGTCCCAGCTGGCCTGGAAGCTTGTGGGCTTAGAGAGCAGAGTGCCCTCAGCCTCAGCATCACTGCGGATTGTCCTCCTGAGCAGGAGCCCTGGTGGTTCATTGTCCTCCTGAGCAGGAGCCCTGGTGGTTCGTTGTCCTCCTGAGCAGGAGCCCTGATGCTCCTTGTCCTCCTGAGCAGGAGCCCTGCTGGCTCGTTGTCCTCCTGAGCAGGAGCCCTGCTGGCTCGTTGTCCTCCCTGAGCAGGAGCCCTGCTGGCTCGTTGTCCTCCCTGAGCAGGAGCCCTG
>NW_010102839.1:10416-12529 GCF_000699245.1 Pterocles gutturalis
CTCCTTGTCCTCGCAAGCAGGACCACTGGGAGAGGAGGATGGACTGGATGGGGGTGTCCAGTGTCAGGGCTGGTGGAGGTGCACTGGGCAGGCTGGGGCAGATGGGGAGCGGTGCCACCAGGACTGCTATGACCGTATCCCAGCCTGGCACGCACGTCATCCCAGCCACTCTGGGCTCGTGTGCTCAGCAGAGGCAGTCCTGGGCAGTCTGGTTTGAGCAGCATCACTGGGTGCTCCGGGGCATCACCACAGGAGCTCAGATGCCACAATAACAAAAAGAAGAAAGCCTCTATTTTTGTCCTAATTTTAAATCCACTAAAGTGCTTAGGTTGTGAGATTCAGTATCATGTTTGTAAACGTTAGTAACAAACGTGTAATTTAATCTCCTTCCTTTTTTTATTTCTTTCATTTAGAGTGTCTCATCCTTTATTTTATAACAGCATTGCAAGGGCCAATCAGGATTGATCCACGATGCTTCCCTCTGATTCACTGTTGATTTCTGGATAGAAACACCGGAGGATAATTCACCTTAAATACAGTTTTTATTTACCACACGCCACACTGACCTGTGTTCCCATCACCTTGCATGCGTGGGTCAGTACAATTACGTTCCCTTTGTAAGGTAGCGCTGCCTTCAGGTCCACAGAAGAGGTGACACAATGCCTGTTTCATTCATGGTGAACTCATCAAGGTCTGTCCTCTTGTAATTTCCTGTAGCAAACGTTTACAAGGTCATTGCCATGGGGATGATTCACGGCGGCTCCCGGGGACGCTTTACCTGCCCTTGCAGAGCTCTGCAGCATCCATGCTGGGCACAGTCCAATTTCAGTTTGAAATATCTGTGCAGAGCAGCCGATGGGCAGGACGCTCCTTTTGTGCTGCATCACAACCAAACAGGGAAACCTTCAAAGGTTTTTGGACATTTTTTGAAACATTCGTCTGAAAAGGCTTCTTCCTGATTGCTTTATCTTTCCAGCCGCATTTTACAGGAGCAGTAGGTCAACCAGTGAGACCACCCCGACTTTAAACTGCTGTATCCTAAGAAGGTTGTTGTTTTTCTAAGCCCCCCTCATTGTCACAGCCCTAGAGAATTTTCTCCTTGGTTCACACCGCACACAGCAACATCCAGTTCTCATCACCTGGGCTCCTTCAACAGACACTCAGGTCTCAAAAAGTTAATTAGATTAAAGTGTTTTAAAAAATCACTCTGACGGTGAGACATGAGCAGAAAGCAAGATGCTTCCCTCCATTTCAGAGAGCAAGAGTCATGTATCATATCAGTTAATTGGTTCAACTAAAACTTGGATAATTCAGTTGCTTCGGAGTGGCTGGGATTTAATAACCGATGCCTTCAGTCTAACAGCCTCACGGTGCTCAGGGCGCGCGGGGACGTGCAGGCTGCACCTGGCCAAGCTGCTGCACGGGGCTGCTGCCATCAGCCGCGTCCTGTGAGGTCCTGTGCAGCGCTGGAGGTGTCTTCAGCTGGGGAACAGACACTGAGGGCACCATCCTGCTGTGGGTAGAGGAGGAGCAAACGGCGGGCAGCCAGAGAGGAGTAATTATACCTGGGGACCTCTGCAGAAAAGGTCATCCTCAAAGAGTTTCAGTACAGCCTCTTAAGCCTGCTCCTCAAGACTGTTTCTGTTACAGTGATCTACATTTTTAGCCCAGTTTTTCCAAGAAATGAAGCTTTATGCTCACGCCATCTGTCTGTCTGGAAGTCCCCCTCCGAGAGCTTTTGTGCCTCTTGTCCGCCCGTGGCAGGAGCGTGCAGGTCTGCACGCCCTCGTGTTCCTCGGCGTGCCGAGAAAATTGATAACTGCTGTCAGACAGGCACAGAGTAATCTTCCCATTGAGCCCAAGGGTGAGGGAAGGGCTGGAGACCCATCGGGGGCTGTAGGCAGGGGCACAACAGACGCTTTGGCCATCAGGTGTCTTTAGTTGTGCTGTTCCTGAATTACTGATCTTTCTCCCCAAAAATAGGTCAGGGTCTAGGCACTCTCAGCTACTTACACAGAGATATTTTTCTTTGTGAGCAGGAGTGTACCTGTAACATGCCTCTCATTCATTCCCTTCCAAGCCTGAATCCCTTCTCTTGGTTTCTCCCCAACCC